>NC_134844.1:97836260-98048912 GCF_965363235.1 Mytilus galloprovincialis
CTATATTTGGTATATTGTGTTGTACTGTGGTTACATACTCCTATATTTGGTATATTGTTTTGTACTGTGGTTACATACTCCTATATTTGGTATATTGTTTTGTGCTGTGGTTACATACTCCTATATTTGGTATATTGTTTTGTACTGTGGTTACATACTCCTATATTTTTTTTGTGCTGTGGTTACATACTCCTATATTTGGTATATTGTTTTGTACTGTGGTTACATACTCCTATATTTGGTATATTGTTTTGTACTGTGGTTACATACTCCTATATTTGGTATATTGTTTTGTACTGTGGTTACATACTCCTATATTTGGTATATTGTTTTGTACTGTGGTTACATACTCCTATATTTGGTATATTGTTTTGTGCTGTGGTTACATACTCCTATATTTGGTATATTGTTTTGTACTGTGGTTACATACTCCTATATTTGGTATATTGTTTTGTACTGTGGTTACATACTCCTATATTTGGTATATTGTTTTGTACTGTGGTTACATACTCCTATATTTGGTATATTGTTTTGTACTGTGGTTACATACTCCTATATTTGGTATATTGTTTTGTGCTGTGGTTACATGCTCCTATATTTGGTCTTTATTGTTTTGATAAAACTGACTGTGACGTTCAACAGTGACTTTATTTAAAATCTCTTACGTAATACTGACACTTTGAAATATTATGTTCAAGTACATCAACTTTTCTTTAAAGCCAGAGGGAAATGCAATGTCAAAAACACATGTTTTAAGACTGAAAAATTGTTAAAAGGTCAAATGTGGTTGTTCATAATGTCTGATATGGGGCTTTACGCTGCAAATTAAACTCGTTCAGTTACTTTATGTTATTTGACAAAGAAAATAAACGATTTTTGCTCATTTCATGCACAGTCAAACTGTAATTGTTTTCTATTTTTATGTCATATAAAAGTAATAATTTAATTTTGGATTTAACGCGTCTTCTGATTGGCTGACGTTGTTATCAGCCCATAGACATAATTTAGTCATGTGACCGTGGCGTCATCAACGTTTTTTCATGGTTTTCTACGGATTAAAATTGAATTTTGATTTAGATTATAAGAAATGACTGTAATATTTTTTTCTGTCTATTCGAAATAACATAGAAAATGGGGTGCACACTGTTAAATAACCTGCTACACGAGTTCTTCAGTGTGCACCACATTTTTATCTTATTTCTTAGACAGAAAAACTATTACAGTCATCCCTTAAATAACACTTCAGATAAGACGATTATTCAGCGCACGCTGGTGAATATAGGTTGCTAAGAGTGCCTGATGTGCATGCGCGATAAGAAAATAGATGAACGCAATATGCCCTAATCATTGATATGTTAATAATTAAAATTTACTGTTTACATGATTTATAATTTTTGAAATACTAAGACTTTCTACCTTAGGAAAAGATTACTAAAGCTGTATTTGGCAACACTTTTAGGAACTTTTGGTCCTCAATGCTCTTAAACTTCGTACTTTATTTGGCCATTTAACATTTTTTTATTCGAGCGCCACTGATGAATAAAGGCAACAGTAGTATAACGCTGTCCGATATTCATAAATCGATAGAGAAAAAAAACAAATCCAGGTAACAAACTAAAACTGAGGGAAACGTATCAAATATAAGAAAACTACGACACAGCAGAAACACAACATTAAAATTAAAAACACAGAAACGAACTATAATATAACAATGGCCATGATGAGTCTTTTGTAGACAAAACGCGCGTCTGGCGTAAATATAATTTTTATTATCCTGGTATCTATGATGAGTTTATTTGTAGTTCACAAGACTCCCTCAGGGTTTTTGCTTGTATTTTCAAATGTATTTACTAAATTGGAGCAATGGTAAACTATCTTACCTAGATTCTGTAAAACACGATTTGGTCGGAATAAAGAAGAAAAACAACGTTTGCTTGGGTAAGCTCCAACACATTGATGCTAGTTACATAATCGTTACGGTTTTCAATGTTGTGTCATATGCATCGTACCTAACATGTATAATATTTCAAATAATGTTTTAATTCTGTGATTGTAAAGGTACTAGTTCTAAACTTTTGTATTTGTTCTTCTCTCACTAACATATTTAACCCCTCCACCGTCTATATGTGCCTGTCTCAAGTCAGGGGCCAGTAATTCACCGGTAAAAGCCTATCAATTTGTGACTGATACATCAACTCTGTCAATTTGAAGTTTGTATGCTAGTAGTTTATGTGAAACTGTAAATAAAAAAAGAAGATGATTACCAATGAAACAACTGTTAGCAAGAGACCAAATGAAACAATGAGAAATTGAGGATAGTTCTTTTGTTATACTTTTATAGCAATGATATATTAAGCATAATTCTTTAAGATACTCTTATTCTATTTTATGTTTTGTGATCTACGAGAGATTTCACTCAGCTTTCTATTATAGTCTTATGTAATACTTTCTTAGCTATGAGAGATTCAGCATTGTTTTTAATATTTAATCATTGTGTACACCATGAGATATTATTTACGATTATCATACTGTATACAATTTAGAAAGCTTTGTAGAAATAATCAGACAACTTGTATAGTGCTTTAAGAAAATCCTATTTTAAACCTCAGTATAGATTTGGCATAATTCTTTAAGATGATCACTGTATAGTTTATTAGCTATAAGATGTTTAGATAAGTTTTTTAAGATAATCACACTGTATAGTTTGTTAGCTATGAGAAATTTAGTTAAGTTCTTTAAGATAATCACACTGTATAGTTTGTTAGCTATGAGATATTTAGTTAAGTTCTTTAAGATAATCACACTGTATAGTTTGTTAGCTTTGAGATATTTAGTTAAGTTCTTTAAGATAATCACACTGTATAGTTTGTTAGCTTTGAGATATTTAGTTAAGTTCTTTAAGATAATCACACTGTATAGTTTGTTAGCTATGAGATATTTAGTTAAGTTCTTTAAGATAATCACACTGTATAGTTTGTTAGCTATTAGATATTTAGTTAAGTTCTTTAAGATAATCACATTGTATAGTTTGTTAGCTATGATATATTTAGTTAAGTTCTTTAAGATAATCACACTGTATAGTTTGTTAGCTATTAGATATTTAGTTAAGTTCTTTAAGATAATGAACATTGCACAGTTTGTTAGCTATGAGATATTTAGATAAGTTCTTTAAGATAATCACACTGTATAGTTTGTTAGCTATGAGATATTTAATTAAGTTCTTTAAGATAATCACACTGTATAGTTTGTTAGCTAAGAGCTATTTAGTTAAGTTCTTTAAGATAATCACACTGTATAGTTTGTTAGCTATTAGATATTTAGTTAAGTTCTTTAAGATAATCACACTGTATAGTTTGTTAGCTATTAGATATTTAGTTAAGTTCTTTAAGATAATGAACATTGCACAGTTTGTTAGCTATGAGATATTTAGATAAGTTCTTTAAGATAATCACACTGTATAGTTTGTAAGTTATGAGATTTTTAATTAAGTTCTTTAAGATAATCACACTGTATAGTTTGTTAGCTAAGAGCTATTTAGTTAAGTTCTTTAAGATAATCACACTGTATAGTTTGTTAGCTATTAGATATTTAGTTAAGTTCTTTAAGATAATCACACTGTATAGTTTGTTAGCTATTAGATATTTAGTTAAGTTCTTTAAGATAATCACATTGTATAGTTTGTTAGCTATTAGATATTTAGTTAAGTTCTTTAAGATAATCACATTGTATAGTTTGTTAGCTATGATATATTTAGTTAAGTTCTTTAAGATAATCACACTGTATAGTTTGTTAGCTATTAGATATTTAGTTAAGTTCTTTAAGATAATGAACACTGCACAGTTTGTTAGCTATGAGATATTTAGATAAGTTCTTTAAGATAATCACACTGTATAGTTTGTTAGCTATGAGATATTTAATTAAGTTCTTTAAGATAATCACACTGTATAGTTTGTTAGCTAAGAGCTATTTAGTTAAGTTCTTTAAGATAATCACACAGTATAGTTTGTTAGCTATTAGATATTTAGTTAAGTTCTTTAAGATAATCACACTATATAGTTTGTTAGCTATTAGATATTTAGTTAAGTTCTTTAAGATAATCACAATGTATAGTTTGTTAGCTTTGAGATATTTAGTTAAGTTCTTTAAGATAATCACACTGTATAGTTTGCTAGCTATTAGATATTTAGTTAAGTTCTTTAAGATAATCACACTGTATAGTTTGTTAGCTATTAGATATTTAGTTAAGTTCTTTAAGATAATCACATTGTATAGTTTGTTAGCTATGAAATATTTAGTTAAGTTCTTTAAGATAATCACACTGTATAGTTTGTTGGCTATTAGATATTTAGTTCAGTTCTTTAAGATAATAAACATTGTATAGTTTGTTAGCTATGAGATATTTAGTTCAGTTCTTTAAGCTATCAATAACACATCCCGTTTATATTATTTAACCTTTGAGATATTTAATTCTTTAAGACTATCCTTTTCTATACATGTTAAGCTGTCAATAACACATCCCGTTTATATTATTTAAGCTATGGGATATTTAGTTTTTTGAGACTATCCTTTTCTATACATGTTAAGCTATCAATAACACATCCCGTTTATATTATTTAAGCTATGAGATATTTAGTTCTTTAAGACTATCATTTTCTATACATGTTAAGCTATCAATAATACATCCCGTTTATATTATTTAACCTATGAGATATTTAGTTCTTTAAGACTATCCTTTTCTATCCATGTTAAGCTATCAATAATACATCCCGTTTATCTTATTTAACCTATGAGATATTTAATTCTTTAAGACTATCATTTTCTATACATGTTAAGATATCAATAACACATCCCGTTTATCATATTTAAGCTATGGGATATTTAATTCTTTAAGACTATCCTATTCTATACATGTTAAGCTATCAAAAACACATCCCGTTTATCTTATTTAACCTTTGAGATATTTAATTCTTTAAGACTATCATTTTCTATACATGTTAAGATATCAATAGCACATCCCGTTTATCTTATTTAAGCTATGGGATATTTAGTTCTTTAAGACTATCCTTTTCTATACATGTTAAGTTATCAATAACACATCCCGTTTATCTTATTTAACCTATGAGATATTTAATTCTTTAAGACTATCATTTTCTATACATGTTAAGATATCAATAACACATCCCGTTTATCGTATTTAAGCTATGGGATATTTAGTTCTTTAAGACTATCCTTTTCTATACATGTTAAGTTATCAATAACACATCCCGTTTATCTTATTTAACCTATGAGATATTTAGTTTTTTAAGACTATCCTTTTCTATACATGTTAAGATATCAATAACACATCCCGTTTATCGTATTTAAGCTATGGGATATTTAGTTCTTTAAGACTATCCTTTTCTATACATGTTAAGATATCAAAAACACATCCCGTTTATCTTATTTAAGCTATGGGATATTTAATTCTTTAAGACTATCCTTTTCTATACATGTTAAGATATCAATAACACATCCCGTTTATCGTATTTAAGCTATGGGATATTTAATTCTTTAAGACTATCCTTTTCTATACATGTTAAGCTATCAATAACACATCCCGTTTATCGTATTTAACCTATGAGATATTTAGTTATTTAAGACTATCCCTATATACCATTTAAAGCTATCATCAACACATCCCGTTCATCTCATTTCAGCTATGAGAGGAGTAGCACATTTAGCTTTTCTATACATGTTAAGTTATTATTAACACAGCCCGTTAATCTTATTTAAGATATGAGAGGAGTAACACAATTAGCTCTTCTATACATGTTTAATCTATTATTAACACAGCCTATTTATCTTATTTAAGCTATGAGAGGAGTAGCAAAATTAGCTTTTCTATACATATTAAGCTATTATTAACACATCCCGTTTATCTTATTTAAGCTTTGAGAGGAGTAAGACAATCCTTTTCTATACATGATAAGCTATCATTAACACATCCAGTGGCGGATCCAGAACTTTTCCTAAGGGGGGCCCGCTGACTGACCGAAGGGGGGGGGGGGGCGCTCTCCAGTCATGCTTCAGTGATTCCATATATAATCAACCAAATTTTTCCCACGAAAGGGGGACCCGGCCTCCCAGCCCCCCCCCCCTGGATCCGCCTATGACATCCCGTTTATCTTATTTAAGCTTTGAGAGGAGTTAGACAATCCTTTTCTATACATGTTGTCATTAACAAATCCCGTTTATCTTATTTAAGCTATAAGAGATGTTTTCTATACATGTTAAGCTGTCATTAACACATCCAATTTCTCTTATTTAAGCTATGCGAGGAGTGGCACAATTAGCTTCCTATTGGAGAAGACCTGTATTTGGTTGGGTGTCAAACGATATCGAATTCCGTAACAGAACAATTTATTCCACATTAATTCGATTGCTCGGACCGTTAAACAAGCTGCGTGAGTATGTCATTTGTTGTCTTGAGAGAAAGTCTTCAAAGTGTTTTGTTCAGGTTTATTGTGCATGTCACAATTTGTATTTATTAACATTTCTTCATTTTAACTGTGAACATAATTTTGTATGAGCGGTAATTGCCGAAGTTCGGGGAAAACCACTGAACTTAATTCAACAAAAAAACTATCAATTATAGACGATAACGTTTAGAATCGAACGTACGGAAGTCGGTAAGTGTCAAGGTGGATGTTTTTTTTATTTGGTCGTTATAACGGCTAAGCTAACTTGTTAAAACGACCTAACGATGTTTTTGAATCCCAGGAATAGACTACATAAGCAGTATTTGGCTTTTTTTTTTTTGAATTTTGGTCCTCAATGCTATTCAACTTTGTACTTGTTTGGCTTTATAACTATTTTGATCTGAGCGTCACTGATGAGTCTTATGAAGACGAAACGCGCGTCTGGCGTATTAAATTAGAATCCTGGTACCTTTGATAACTAATTAGCTTACTTGTTTACACGACTAAGCGAACTTGTTGCAAAAACTTAGCTAACTCGTTTAAACAACTTTGCTAACTTGTTATAACGAGATAGATTTAGATTAGCTAAGTCGTTATAACGACTTAAACATAAAACTTCAACCTGACGAATGTACGAAATTACCTGCCAAATGTTGATGTATATTCAACATTTATACTTTATACTTTCAGCTGATGTGATGCGATATGTTTCAAAAATGTTTAAATGGAATAGATTTTCTATGATCCATGACGAGGCGGCACCGTATGTGGCTGTAGCAGTAGCCATTGCAGAAAATAAAGACACGACCATTAAAAGTACACACGAAGTTAGCGAGAGGATGGAAGAAAGTGTTATCGAAAGTATATTTCAGCAAGTTCGTAAATACTCAAGAAGTAAGTAGATTAATATCTAGCCAGGAAATAAGTAGGTCTTCATTGATATCTACCCAAGAGTAAAGTAGGTCTTCATTGATATCTAGCCCAGAGTAAAGTAGGTCTTCATTGATATCTAGCCAAAAGTAAGTAGGTTTTCATTGATATCTTGCCAAGCAGTAAGTAGGTTTTCATTAATATCTAACCAAGGAGTAAGTAGGTCTTAATTGATATCTAGTCAAGAAGTAAGTAGGTCTTCATTGGTATATAGCCGAGAAGTAAGTATGTCTTCATAGATATCTAGTAAATAAGTAAGTAGGTCTTCTTTGATATCTGGCCAAGAAGTGAGAAGGTCTTCATTGATATATAGCAAAGTAGTAAGTAGGAATTAATTGATATATAGCCAAGAAGTGAGTATGTCTTCATAGATATGTAGCAAATAAGTAAGTAGATCTTCTTTGATATCTAGCTCAGAAGTAAGTAGGAATTCATTGATATCTAGCCAAGAAGTAAGCAGGTCTTCATAGATATCTAGCAAATAAGTAAGTAGGTCTTCTTTGATATCTAGCTCAGAAGTAAGTAGGAATTCATTGATATCTAGCCCAGAAGTAAGTAGGTCTTTATTGATATCTAGCCAAGAAGTAAGTAGGTCTTCATAGATATCTAGCAAATAAGTAAGTAGGTCTTCTTTGATATCTAGCAAATACGTAAGTAGGTCTTCATTGATATTTAGCCAAGAAATAAGAAAGTTTTCATTGATATCTAGGCCAGAAGTTTGTAGGTCTTTATTGATATCTAGCTCACAAGTAAGAAGGTCTGCATTGATATCTAGCTCACAAGTAAGTATGTCTTCGTTGATATCTAGCCCAAAAGTAAGTAGGTCTTCATTGATATCTTGCCCAGAAGTAAGTAGGTCTTCATTGATATCTAGCCAAGAAGTAAGTAGGTCTTAATTGATATCTAGCATATCTAAACTATTAGAAAAAACACACTTTTGATTAAAGAAAATATAAGATTTCTGATTCAAGAAATATATCAGCTACAATGTTACGTTATTCATAAAACAAATATCAATACTGTAATTTTAAAAACTTTTTCTCTGCAAATATTTTGAATAAATATAGAAAAAATGCATGCAATTTAAAAAAAAGTATCAACTTCTACCCGTTACACGAACTTGTTGAAGGAGAGATGTTGACACTAGTCTTTACGATTTTACTAGGGAAGTCAGAAGACAATAATACAACAGTCTATACACTATTGAAGACTGCTAACACCCAACGTCAAATTCACTTGAACCCAACAACTTTCTTTATTAAGAACGAAGCTGCTGTCTAGAATTAAACCAGATCAGCTTTTTCAAGAATCACTCTTAAAGGTTGTTTTTTCAATAGATATAGAAAGCTGTGGTGTGAGTGCCAATGATACAACTCTCCATATTCCCTTTGTATTGCAATCAACAAACTCTTCGCCAACTTTAAAGAAGAAAGAGATATCCAGCAAAAAAAAAGATGCCGTTTGATTGCCAATGAGAAAAATCTCCGAGAGAGACCAAGTGACATAGAATTAACAACTATTGGTCACTATACAGCCTTTAACAATGAGCAAAGCCCATACCGCAAAGCTATTCAAGGTTCCAAAATGACATATGTAAAACAATTCAAACGAAATGACATAATTTATGTACAAAATAATGAACTAATGAGCAACAAATGACAAACACTGAATAACAGGCTCATGACTTGGGACATGCAGAATGTGGCAGAGTTTTTAAAAACTTATTTAAAGAGGCCGACCTCCCACAAAAACTGATCCAGTTTTGAAACAATGCATACAACATAAGAAACAACTATAAAAATCAGTTGAACAAAGCTTATCTCAACGGTTAGGTACATACAGAAATACATCTTACAAGAACACAAAGTGGTCGGCTATTTATATATCACAACAAAGACAGAAAGTACAGATCTAAGAGTATTCACAAATTATAACAATAGACATCTACATGTAAGACTAAAATTTTTATACATCTCAAACACGCCCTAACATAAAATGGTGCACTCGGTTTTCTCTTTTCGATAAAACTGTTACCAATTTTTTGGAATCTTTTCTGGAGTCACATACTGGAAGGGCAGACAAAAAAAATTACTGAACTAATAGATTGATATGTTCTCTGTCCGTGGTAATTAAAAAAAATAGGAGGTTATGTATTTTCTACATCCAACTTGATAGATACTCATGTCGTCGACTTAATATCTAATTGTTCTGCATTACTATGTAATAAATTAAAAACTTATGCAAATGGTGTTTTTAAAATAAAACACTTCGTAATTGAGAAGAAAATATTCGTTTTATTTGTTTCTATTAAACTTTAAAATGTTTGTTACTTTAGTAAACATTATAGTAATCATTTATCGCCTTCTCCAACAAAGAGCTTTTAATTTTTCGTTCCATTTCAACTTGGTTTCCGCCTGAAGATATTTGATGTTGAATAAAAAATGTATTTGGTAAGAACGACAAGAACTAAAATAATCTTCTTCTAAAAGACAACAAAGCAACTGGTGCTATTTAGAAAGTTACTTTTTCTTTGATAATACTACATATTTTTCAGTTTTGATATTTGCTGTACCTAAACACACACTAAGAAGATATATGGTGGTTGCACACAGACTTGGGATGTCCAGTGGGGATTTTGCTTTTTTATGTATTCATGGAGATGTAAGTTAACAACATCGCTTTTAATATCTTGGCTTCGAGCATTCTTAGTGAAGGGAAATACAGAAAAGCACTTGTAGCTCACAAATGTATACAATTTTATTTTCATTCCTTTCCATTATGATAAGAAAGTGTAGTACCAAGTCGGAAAACGGTTATTGTTATATTATAGTTCGTTTCTGTTTGTGTTGCATTTGAGTGTTTATTCTCCTCTTATGTAACATGTATAAGACGTGTTTCCCTCCGTTTTGGTTTCTAACCCGGATTTGTTATTTTCTCTCAATAGATTTATGTATTTTGGCGGAATACTACTGTTGCCTTATCATCAGCCAAGTCAAGATGAATTATCATTGATATGGTCATATTTATAAATAAACAATTAACAAAACTTTTGAATTTTTGAAATATCAAGGCTCTCTTCCACAGTAATAGATTTCCTCAGCTGTACTTTGCAAAATTTATAGGAATTTTGGTCCTTAATGCTCTTCTAACTTACGTCGTAACTACAATCCCCTTCCCTTTCATGAATATGACCTACCGAATTAGACTATTTACCGGATTGGTAATCACTTAAGCAACACGACGGTTGCCACATTTGGAGCAGGATCTGCTTACCCTTCCGGAGCACCTGAGATCACCCCTAGTTTTTGGTGGGGTTCGTGTTGTTTATTCTTTAGTTTTCTATGTTGTGTCGTATGTACTATTGTTTTTCTGTTTGTCTTTTTTATTTTTAGCCATGGCGTTGTCAGTTTGTTTTAGATTTATGAGTTTGACTGTCCCTTTGGTATCTTTCGTCCCTCTTTTAGTACCTCAGCCTTTTAAACTTTTTTGGATTCGAGCTTTTGAGATAAGATTCGAGCTCAATAATGAATCTTTTGTAGAAGAAACGCGCGTCTGGCGTAAATACAAAATTTAATCCTGGTATATATATATATGATGAGTTTATTTATAACAAATAAAAGAGATTAATTGATTTTAATAAATTATCTGCCTCCGAAATGTTTACAAAAATGAATGAAGATACAACAGAGGTATTAAAAAAGTTAACATTAATGCTTAAAATAAAAGAAACAAAAAGTATAGCAACTTGAACCGACAACATCCGGAGATGGACTAATGAGTGTTTTCTGTAAAAGTAAGCGGTTCATATTTTACTCATTGGAATATGATCCATCGATGTATTGCTCGTGAATGGATAGAACATTTTCAAGAAAGCTTTTAGAAGAATTCGGGATTCAAATTACATCCGTAAAAGTGATCGTAATATCTTGTTAAACTGAACCTAAATATGAAAATAAAGCATGGCTGTATAACCAATGATTGGCAAAACATGACTGTTTAACCAATGTTTGGCAAAACGTGACTGTATAACAAATGTTTGCCAAACATGACTGTTAGGCGTGGAATGCTTGATAAGGGTTTGCATCTGATTTTTCTATAACCCTATTGCAGTTATATACATGGCAACAATTGAACGACGAAGTTTTAACAGAGGCCGTTTGGCGTAAGAATGACACAGACGACCAAGGTGCAAGACAAGCATTTGAATCTGTTTTACATGTAAGTTTATTTATACAATTAAAATGCAAAGCAAACTGCTGCTTTAATGAATACAAATTATAGATAGTTTTTATAACAATATCCTTTAACTCTACTTTCCACTATATAGATGATGTTCTTTCACTAAACAATTCAAAATTTGGTGACTATGTGGAACTCATCTATCCAATCGAACTAGAGATAAAGGATACTACAGATACAGTTAAGTCGGCTTCATATCTTGACTTACATCTAGAAATTGACAATAAGGGTCGGTTGAAAACAAAACTTTACGACAAAAGAGATGATTTCAGCTTTCCAATTGTGAACTTTTCATTTCTAAGTAGCAACATTCCAGCAGCACCTGCATACGGGGTATATATCTCCCAATTGATACGATATTCCCGTGCTTGCATTTCCTATCATGATTTTCTTGATAGAGGTTTGCTGCTCACAAGGAAACTATTAAACCAAGAATTCCAAATGGTGAAGTTGAAATCATCCCTTCGTAAATTTTACGGACGCCATCACGAGTTGGTTGACCGTTATGGAATAACCGTTTCACAAATGATATCGGATATGTTCCTTACGTCGTAACTACAATCCCCTTCCCTTTCATGAATATGACCTACCGAATTAGACTATTTACCGGATTTGTAATAACATAAGCAACACGACGGGTGCCACATGTGGAGCAGGATCTGCTTACCCTTCCGGAGCACCTGAGATCACCCCTAGTTTTTGGTGGGGTTCGTGTTGTTTATTCTTTAGTTTTCTATGTTGTGTCGTGTGTACTATTGTTTTTCTGTTTGTCTTTTTTATTTTTAGCCATGGCGTTGTCAGTTTGTTTTAGATTTATGAGTTTGACTGTCCCTTTGGTATCTTTCGTCCCTCTTTTGTTATACACTGGAAATTGAGAACATCTGTTTTGTTTTGAAGAAGTATTTTTTAAATTAGAATATATATATAGGTATACAGATTTTAAACGCCGATTATAAAGTACTTTTCAAAATTTGTTTTTTATCACTATGTAATTTCTGTAATTTCCGAGTCGTGTATTGAAACAGTTATCTTTATCTAATTTCGATTTATTGAATGCAACGTCAATTATCTGAGTCTGTTTTGACAAACAACTTTGAAAATATGTAAATAAGTATTTTATTTATTTATGTATTTCTCTTTCCTGCGATTATTTGTACTGTATTCACGTCATTGTTTAATGTTGTCATTTTAGCGGTATAATTAACATTGCCCTCAAGCGCAAGTTTGGCTAGCCCCGAAACCAGGTTCATCCCATCTTTTGTTTTTCTTAAAATGTCCTGAACGAATTCAGGAATATAGCAGTTGTTATTTTATTCATAGGTCGTTTCTATGTATGTGTGTTGCAGTGATGTTAGTTATTTTGTTTCAAATCAGTGTTCTGTTGTTATAGTATAATAATACGATTTGAAATATCTTACCACTTGAAGAAAATGTACACTGGAAACAGTTCATTCTTTATTCTGTCAAATAGCATTAGAGTGACAGTCACAAATAAAATCGCCAGGACAAAGATAAGTAGATATGCTTTAATTGGACTCGTACATACTGAATCATACTCTTTCATATTTCTATTGAAGAAATCCTGAGATATAATCTTACTTTTTAGAAACATATAAAATCTAAATAAACACTTATAAAGTCGAGTAAAGAAATCTTTAAAATCGTTCGGATATGCTTTTCAACCAATATGAAAGTTTGTTTCAATTATCAACATTAACACATATTAAGTCTATATAAAAAAGAAGATGTGGTATGATTGCCAATGAGACAACTCTTCACAAGAGACCAAAATGACACAGCAATTAACGACTATAAGTCACCGTACAGCATACACACTGTTGTCAATATAATGGAACTCTTTGCGACTGTCATACAAGTGAGACGTTAAGCTAGCTGTAAAAGCTGGGCTGAACTACAATTTTCTACAAAAAAAAGTAAATTTCAATAATAATCTGAGGAAAATTCAAAATGGAAAGTTCTTAATCAAAAGCAAAATCAAAAGCTCAAGCTCACCAAACAAATTGATAACAACTCTAATATTCCCGAATACATGCATTTTCATTGGTAGAAAATGATGGGTTAAACCTGAATTTATAGCTTGTTTGGCCTCTCCCTTTTATATGAGTTGCAAAATTTCTTTTATATTGACAACGATAATTGAACAAAACAAACAGACATAGTGCTTCTCAAAGTATTAATTTTATAAATTGCGACTAGAATGGGGAGTTGCCTCATTGCCACTCATACAAGATCTTCCTATATCTATATAATAGATAAAAAATTGGGATACACCAGTTAATATTGTGTTTTAATGTTTATCACAATAAAACTCACAAATGTGTTACAAAGAAATGATGTCTGTACCAAGACAGTAAAATTGAGAATGGAAATGGGAAATGTGCCAAAGAGACAACAACCCGACGAATATAACAGTTGTTTCCAATTTTTTTCCCAAGTTGTTTGGTGTGTATGAGGTTTTGGTTTTGCCTCTTGACAAAGAACATTCCTTAGATTTCGGTAGTTTTGGTGTTTTGAACTTTAACATAAATATGAGAAATTGTTTTTAAATATTTTATATATTACAATTAAGAGCAATAAACCAGTTGCTTTCTTGATACTACTACAATGTAATGAATATCGCCATACATTTGTGTATGTAGTTAGGCTTTGCATAATTTGCTGATTTGTTATATGATTGACCCTTTTAAGGTGCAAAAAAGATCACGCATATAACTCAAAATTGTTTTTCACCATTTGAACTATTTCTTTACTTTTCTAATTTTGAATTGTTTGTTTGTATTTTAGATAATTATGCCAACTTTAAGTGCCAAGTTATCAGAGAACTTAGATATCTTGGTGAATAAAATGAAAAATAAAGAAAATGCCAACTGGATCAATTTTCCGCCCGTCTCAAAGGTAAAGGAACCAGAAACAACAATCAATTAATCTATCAGAGATATGATATCGCCGGACGATGAGTAGATAGACATTTTTATCAACACTTGTTTAAGATAGCTACTCTTGTTTTTTTTTTGTTAGATATGTATTTTGGTTACATATAGTTTTATCGATGCAGTACATTAGTATACAAATCTCCTAACCCCTACTTGTCCTGTAATAAATTTATTACACATAGATTACAATGCCATGTTATAAGATTTATAAAATCCTTAATATTTGTTTCAGGATATTCTGTTATATTTTTTTCATCTATAGTATTCAACATCGGATTTTAATGAGACAGCTTGTACTCCAGGAACCTAACTATATAAACAAGTTACTATATATTATATTTTAGCAATATTCAAGCAATTTCCCAAAGCAAACATTGTACTTGAAGCCATATTGCTGACAACTTGAATTTACGTTACTTTTTACTTACGTGAGATGCGTAAATATATCGCTCGATAAAATAACTTTGATAACACCATCATGAAAAACAACAACTTGTCTACTATTTGAAAAATTATGACACTGGCAGATTGAACACCATAGTTACATGTATTAAACGTTGGTGAATGTATAATGATATGTTGTTTTTGTACAGCCTGATGCATACGCTCCATACCTGTATGATGCAACGTTAACCTGGGCCATAATGGTGGATAGGATATTGAAAGATAATAAAGATCCATCAGACGGTGACATCATGTTCAAACGGACTGCTAACTTTTATCAAGAAGGTATTTGATATGATATTTAGGTTCACAATACGTGTTTCTGAGGGGGGGAAAGGATTCTTATCGAGTTGTTATTCATTCGTTTGATGTGTTTTATTTTCTATTTTTTACCATTTGGTTAAAGACTTTCTGTTTTGAATTTCCCTCGTAGTTCAGTTTTTTTGTGATAATACTTTTAATTAAAGATCTACATGCACATTTTCATTTTTCATTTTTGAATCAATTAAACAAAAATCTCCCTTGAAAAAGATATATGATTTCGTCGAAAAGTTTCTTTGTTTCGCCTTTTAATTATTTCCTTTGGTATAACAGATACACAATTGTTTAATTTATAATAGAATTATTTTTGTGACCTTTGTTTTCTTATTGATTTATATTATTTTGTACTTTTTTTCATAAAAGATATATGATTCATGTATCTAGAAATGAATTAATAATCATTAATGTATAAATTGTGGATAATTAACGTTAATACTAAATTTAGACAATAACAATCAAAACCAAGGAGTAATTAAAGACTCACAAAACCAAAGGACATTTACATTAACAGAAAACTGTTATAAATAAGAAATAAGAAACAACACGAACTCCACTAAAAACCGGGAGTGAAATCGGGTGCTCCGGAAGGGTAAGCATTTCCTGCACGGTATACGACACCCGTCGTGTTATTTCTTTGGTCAGTTCTGTAATGATGGAAGGTTATTATGGCTGAGGAAAAATATCAGATATGATTTCTGACACACTTTTGTCATAATTGATAATCAGCTCATGATGGCGACCGTAAAATTTCTTGAGTGATGGCCTTAATTTGATTGATTCATAGCCCTGTCTTAGCAACTTTTGAGAAAGCAGCATTCCTCGTTCAACAAAATCTACGTACTTTGATCTAGCTCTAGAGTAGCTTATCAATTGAGACACATATACTACATATGCTGGTGCCGCTTGGATGTTGGTACACAGAAATGGAAAGTGGACTATAGGAAAACTAAAATCATCGCGTTTGTCATAAATTTTGGTAGTCAAACACAAAGCACTTATATATACAAATGTATATGGATATCTAATATCATGGTTTCTTACAATGCTCCTTTAGATTATCCATTTACATTTGTTTTACTTCAGGGGCAGATCCAGAAATTTTCGTAAGAGGGCACACTTACTGCCTAAGAGGGGACCTGCTCTAGTCATGCCTCAGTGATCCCCTTCATAATCAATCAATTGTGTACCACAAAATCCGCATCTGTATTATTGTTCTTCTACTCTATGCATATCACATTATTTATTAACATATTCTGACATCAAACGCGCGCAAAATCTGGCCATTCGGTCCAATCACTTAAGATCCTTCAATCGTTTATGGGTGGATTTGACATACTTGAATAAAATTTATAAAAAGGGAGCAATGAATGAGGTTTTAAATTTGATGTGTATTTTTGTGCTTCTTTGTTAAATATTTGTTTGTTTTTATTGTGATTTAGATACTTGTGGTACTTTTTGTAATTATCGTTTATAATATTCTCGCATTCTTGTCTTTCATTCTTGTTAATGGGCTTTGTCTTTATGCATTTTGGTGTAACTTCGATACATATAGCGTGGCTCTGTACTTATATATCCCATTATTATGCTATTTTAAAACTTGCTTGTTGCCACATAAATAAGGTCGTTTGTTTTCTCGTTTGAATTGTTTTACGTTGTCATTTCGGGTCATTTTGAAGCTGACTATGCGGTATGGGCTTTGCTCATTGTTGAAGGCCGTACGGTGACCTAACGTTTTTAATTTGTGTCATTTTGGTCTCTTGTGGAGGGCTGTCTCATTTGCAATCATACCATATCTTCTTTTTTTATATTGTTTGTTGCTTCTCTTTGTTTTTTTGCTATGTGCTTTGTCTATATGCCTTTTATGCTTCTTTGATACATACATGTATATGACGTGGCTCCGTGTTTATACATCCCGTCATTGTGTTAGTGTACTATGGTCAATTTGTGTATTCTTGTCTTGTATCTAATATTTGCTATTATGTTTGGTCTGAATGCCATTTTGTGCTTCTTTGTTACATAGTTGTTTGTTTTTTGCTGAAATTTTAGAATTTAGGATTATAACACAATGTTGACTGCTGTTTTTTTGACATTTTATCTATTATGTCTGTTTGTTGCGTTCACGCATCGTTGTCAATATAATGGAATTTGATGCGACTGTCATACAAGTCAGAGGTTTAGCTAGCTGTAAAACCGAATCCATTTCACCGCTTTCTACGTAAGAAAATGCCTGTACCAAGTAAGGAATATGACAGTTGTTATCCTTTCGTTTGATGTGTTTGAGCTTTTGATTTTGCCATTTAATGAGTGACTTTCCGTTTTGGAATTTCCTCGGAATTAAGTATATTTGTGATATTACTTATTGTTATAGATACATACATAGGGTGGCTTATATTGTTTTTCTTATGTTCTCTTCTATGAGTCCATTCAATTTATCATACTACATCAGTTAAATAAACCTAATATATGCATAGTGTATTAGGCCAAAACTTCTTTCAATTAGAGTTAAAATTACGAAGGGATTTAAAAAGGTACATATCAACATTTACAAAGTTGTAGTTAAACAAGTAATACGCTCTTTTCATTGTTGTATTCATTCTGATGCTAAACTCTGAACATGAATTTCTATATAAGAAAGATGATAATTAAATAAAAGAAGACTACCCGTAGAGACCGAGTTTTTGTTGAGATAAACCCAAACATAATAAAACGAAGATAATAATGTTTTGTCTGCAGAAATTATGATTTTTGTATTTCAGGTTTAACTAATTTCATTGTATTAGATGCAGAAGGTGACAGGTTGTTGAATTTCTGGATGCTTGACATGCAAGAGAACGGGCGATTTCAGAGAATTATGGAGATCAAATACCAAGTCAAAAAAATTGTGGCAAATACGGTACGTAGATTGATAATGAACTGATCAATTATTATTTTCTTTTGGTGTTATTTTAAATAAATATAAATAATATAAACAAATAATATACGCATGTTTGTTCAAAGACTATAAAACTAGTCATGGTGTTGATATAACTCTGAAATACTATCCATCATTTGATTGATTGATTGTTTGTTGCTTAACGTAAAATGATCCCATCATTTAAAAAGTATTCCTATTTGATAGTTCATAACATTGAATAGTTTAGTCATAACAAATGTACAATCACAAAGAAACAAACAAAGTAAATACAAGTAAGCTACATTTTATATTAACCACATATTTCAACTAACTAGAAAAAGGCAGTTTTGTTATCAATGTTATAAGTGTAAATGAATAAAGACAACAGTAGTATACCGCTTTTAGAAGTCATAAATCGATTGAGTGAAAACAAATCCGTGTTACAAACTAACCTAAACTGAGGGAAATACATCAACATTACGAGGAAAAGTAAAGAAACAACTGAAACGACGATGGAACACACACAGAATTATGACATATATTATCCTTTCATAATTATGATTTACTTCATACTTATAGACTGTACGTGGAGATAAATTGGTTCGATGGGCTAATGGGAAGTACGGACTACATAATGCTCCTCCTGATGTGCCCGCATGCGGATTTGAAAATGAACATTGTCGGGAAGGTAACAATTCTGTTCAAAAAAAGCACAGATGTTTACATGAAGTATAAATATTTTACCCGCCAACTTTTATGTACCTCATCAAAGACTTAAGTTAAACATATGGCGTCAATGGTAGCAATATACATACCCCTTCTTAAACAAAAGTTAAACCTGTGACGTCAATGGTAACAATATGCACACCCCTTCTTAAACCTGTGTCGTCAGTCAATGGTAACAATATGTATACCCCTTCTTAAAAAAAAATTAACCTGTGGCGTCAATTGTGACAATATGCACACCTCTTCTTTAACAAAAGTCAAACATGTGGTGTCAATGGTAACAATATACATACCCCTTCTTAAACAAAGGTTAAACATGTGGCGTCAAAGATAACAATACCCCTTCCTAAACAAAAGTTAAACCTGTAGTGTCAATGGTAACAATATGTATACCCCTTCTTAAACAAAAGTAAATCCTGTGGCGTCAATGGTAACAATATTTATACCTTTTTTAAACAAAAGTTAATCCTGTAGCGTCAATGGTAAACATATTCATACCCTTCTTGAACAAAAGTTAAACGTCAATAAAACGTCAATGTGGCGTCAATAGTTACAATTTTTATACCCTTCTTAAACAAAAGTTAAACCTGTGACGTCAATGGTAACAATATGCATACCCCTTCTTAAACAATCATCACACTTGGTTTATAATACTTTGATGAACCAAACGATCTGGAATAACTTATCAATGTTTTTTAAACAAAATTGTATTTTATTTGTAACTGAGATTTTCTAATCAAAGACATTTCAGTTTATCGATACGCATCAAAACTTAAACACAGCTTTAAAACAACCAGGACTAAAATCGTTGTTCTTTTTAAACAAAACAAAGCAACTGTAGTTTTCCATTCGTTTGATGTGTTTGAGGTTTTGATTTTGTAATTTGATTAAGGACTTATCGTTTTGAATTTCATGCGGAGTTTTTTGTGATTTATTTTTTCCCATTGTTGTTGCTGGCATGCTATTACGTCTGTGCGCATTACACAGCCCATTTCAAAGCCTATATCAGGTACGTTCCCGATCATATACACAACGAACATACATTCACATTGCAACGTTCGTTTAAACACAATTAAAAACCTTTTTGAGCAAGACTTTTACCTACAAAATGTTTCATTATTTAATACATGACAACAATGCAGATCTGTCTACATGGCCTTACAGACTACCTATAATACTAAAGCAATTGACCCCAAACGGATTCAGTACTTTGATGATTTCAAAGTTATCTTAATTTCAATTTAATCTGATAAGGAATATTATTTTTGGGTGAACATTTTGATAATTCCAGATATTGCATCCAGTAAATGACATGATTACTTTTGTTTTCGCAATCTTTTAAATTTTTCTATATAGTTCGAAATACGAATACGATGATGAAAGTTCAATCAAAATAAGTTTTTCAATCAGATTTATAATTTATTCAGCAATAAGCGGAGCCTAAATTTTTAAACGTAAAGGTTTGGCTTATTTTTTTTCATTTCAGATTTTACCAACACAATAGTAGGCGCTGTTTGTGGATCATCTTTTGTTCTTGTTGTAGCAATTATCATAAATATTGTTTTCAGGTAAGAAATGTATAAAATATAACAGTGTCATGGAATATTATTCCCTTAAATCTGAAGGTATCAACTTCACATTGTTTATATATGGTATTTTTGCACATTAAAGTGATTAACTCTTAAATCAGAAGGTATCACATTAAAGGGATTAAGTATGTGAGATCTATATGAGCTTATATGAGAGTATCACCTTTACATTGTTTATATGGTGCTTTTGCACATTAAGGGGATTAACTATGTGTGATCTTGCTTTGTTTATAGTGTACTTTTGCACATAAAGGGGATTAACTATTTTAGATCTTACATTGTATGTATGGTACTTTTTCATATTAAAGGGATTAACTATGTGCGATCTTATATTGTTTATATGGCACTTGTGCACATTAAAGGGATTAACTTTTAAATCTGAAGGTATCACATTAAAGGGATTAACTATGTGTGATCTTGCATTGTTCATATTGTACTTTTGCACATAAAGGGATTAACTATTTGAGATCTTACATTGTATATATGGTACATTTGCATATTAAAGGGATTAAATATGTGGGATCTATATGAGCTGATCTGAAGGTATCAACTTTACATTGTTTATATGGCATTTTGCACATTGAAGGGAGTAACTATGTGGGATCTAAATTAGCTGATCTGAAGGTATCAACTTAACATTGTTTATATGGTGCTTTTGCACATTAAAGGGATTAACTATTTGTGATCTTACATTGTTTATATGGTACTTGTGCACATTAAAGGGATTAACTATGTGCGATCTAAATGTTCTGATCGGAAGGTATTAACTTTACATTGTTTATATAGTTCTTGTGCACATCCCTTTAATGTGCAAACGAACCATATAAACAATGTAAAAGTGCTTCGCCGCGGTTGACAATGTTTTCTCGGGATAACAATCTGCTCTATCACCCTCTCAGCTATGTGTTATTCATATAATTGTTTCAGAGATTTATTCTTTTTTATTACAGGCGATATCGGCGTGTTCAACTTTTAAGAAGTATGATATGGCAAGTCAAATTTGAAGACATCGATTTTGTAACTGCGTTATTACATGGCAGTGTTAGAGTAAGTACAATATTTGATACGAGCAACAACACGAATGGTACAACTACATTAGGAATGTCCTGGTTTTATCTGTATTATTTCCTGGTTTTATCTGTATTATATTTCATAACATAAACCAGATATACCATTTAAGTAGGACGACGCAACACAAAATTACTAGACTCAAAACGGTTAGAAGAACACACTACTTTTTAAATTGTACGGGTTTTTTTTAGGTTTTTTTTAGTTCAGGGTGTTTTCAGTATTGTTCAATTTAAAATTGCTTATAACTTTTGCTAATTGTGAAGTATCAGTTCTACTTTAAAACTGAAAAAGAGGGGCGAAAGATACCAGGGAGACATTTTAACTCATCAAAAACAAAAATGACAACACCATGGCTAAAAACGAAAAAGACAAACAGACAAATAATAAAACAAAATACGCAACATAGAAAATCAAAGACTAAGCAACACGAACCCCACCAAAAACTGGGGATTATCTCTGGTGCTCCGGAAGGGTAAGCAAATCCTGCTCCGCATTAGGCACCTGTGGTGTCAAATTAAGACAAAAGTAGTTTGTTGATGTTTAATTCTCTTAAATTGATTAATTAAAACATGGAAAAAAGAAACACTAACGGACTTGCAGGATAACGTTACTGGTAAACCTAAGCTGAACTTAACAAATAGCTAAAGATATAAGACAAGAAACGCCAATAAGAAATGGTCAACATAAAAATGTATGTAGTGTTGATTTCAGTCATATCTTTTCAACCTATATGTAAAGGCTGATTCGTGATTAATTACAACCAAAGTGAGAGAATTAGCAAGCTGTCGTGCCAAATGAGATATTTTCAAATGGTGATCGACTATATATCATTTCTAAAACATCATCAGTATTTCCCGTTAACTCTATGCTATCTCTTACAAAAAAAAATATAAATAATTTATATCCTTCTTTTTAATCTTTCTTTATGTTTATTTTCTTTTGCGATGTAGAATAGTTTTAAGAATTTGTCAAGACGGCGGACAAGTTCAAACAAGAAGAAGGCTTCCCGTACAAGCAGTGGTAGTGGTGGTGGTGTTATTATCTCATCAAACAGTTCCCCGCCTCAGTTCCATAAGCCAGACGGCGGTGCAATGTTTGGATCTGTCGCTTATGTTCGTGGTAAGTCATTATTGTTCTCGATCAATATTTGTCATTGAAATTTGAGATAGTTCATGGTTGATCTGCCATTTATAAGTTTAGGTAATAAGGTTGGATATGTATTTTATGTTGGTTATAAAACATGTTTGTTTCACGCATAATTAATAATATTTTTTATCATTTCTTATATTCAAAGATTTAATGAAAGTTGTTTTCCTTTACTATTTAATTGTCCAATGCTGGTCAGATTTCAGATTTCAGATTCTAGATTAATATTTTATTTTTTTTTTGTTCATTCATCGAATTCTATAAGAAAAAAGGAAGTTTTGCCTCAGCTCAAAGAATTTATGATTATGACAATTTTGACTTTTTTTGTACAGGCAGTTTGGTCTCTGTAAAACGTCTTAATAAAGGAAATATCACGATGACAAAAGATGTTCTTCATCAACTTAATCAGGTAATTATAACATAGTGAATGACACTTCATCAACTTAATCAGGTAATTATAACATAGTAAATGACACTTCATCAACTTAATCAGGTTATTATAACATAGTAAATGACACTTCATCAACTTAATCAGGTAATTATAACATAGTACATGACACTTCATCAACTTAATCAGGTAATTATAACATAGTAAATGACACTTCATCAACTTAATCAGGTAATTATAACATAGTAAATGACACTTCATCAACTTAATCAGGTAATTATAACATAGTAAATGACACTTATTCAACTTAATCAGGTTATTATAACATAGTAAATGACACTTCATCAACTTAATCAGGAAATTATAACATAGTAAATGACACTTCATCAACTTAATCAGGTAATTATAACATAGTACATGACACTTCATCATCTTAATCAAGTTATTATAACATAGTAAATGACACTTCATCAACTTAATCAGGTAATTATAACATAGTAAATGACACTTATTCAACTTAATCAGGTTATTATAACATAGTAAATGACACTTCATCAACTTAATCAGGTAATCATAACATAGTAAATGACACTTATTCAACTTAATCAGGTTATTATAACATAGTAAATGACACTTCATCAACTTAATCAGGAAATTATAACATAGTAAATGACACTTCATCAACTTAATCAGGTAATTATAACATAGTAAATGACACTTATTCAACTTAATCAGGTTATTATAACATAGTAAATGACACTTCATCAACTTAATCAGGAAATTATAACATAGTACGTGACACTTCATCAACTTAATCAGGTAATTATAACATAGTAAATGACACTTCATCAACTTAATCAGGTAATTATAACGTAGTAAATGACACTTCATCAACTTAATCAGGTAATTATAACATAGTAAATGACACTTCATCAACTTAATCAGGTTATTATAACGTAGTAAATGACACTTCATCAACTTAATCAGGTAATTACAACATAGTAAATGACACTTCATCAACTTAATCAGGTAATTATAACATAGTAAATGACACTTCATCAACTTAATCAGGTAATTATAACATAGTAAATGACACTTCTTCTTCATCAACTTAATCAGGTAATTATAACATAGTAAATGACACTTAATCAACTTAATCAGGTTATTATAACGTAGTAAATGACACTTCATCAACTTAATCAGGTAATTATAACATAGTAAATGACACTTCATCATCTTAATCAGGTAATTATAACATAGTAAATGACACTTCATCAACTTAATCAGGTAATTATAACATAGTACATGACACTTCATCATCTTAATCAAGTTATTATAACATAGTTAATGACACTTCATCAACTTAATCAGGTAATTATGACATAGTACATGACACTTCTTCTTCATCAACTTAATCAGGTAACTATAACATAGTAAATGACACTTCATCAACTTAATCAGGTAATTATAACATAGTACATGACACTTCTTATTCATCATTTTAATCATTATACTGAAAGTATTCTTCCAAATCGATATATATGATAAGTATGACACCAATCTGAGCATATAACATGTATAATGAGTGTCAACCAAACCCTTAAAGAAAATCATTTGAAAGCGTTTATACAAAAAAAAATGTACTTACATGTAAGCCTAAATAAAATTGTGTGTTCTTATAAATATTGTATAATTGATAAAATTTCATTTCTTTTTTCAAATGTTTGTACTAGATTATAACAGTCCTAAATATGTTTTTTCAAACGCTAATATTTATATATATTCAACATGTATAATTACAGTTAATGGAGTTAAAACAGCAAAATGTATGTGCATTTGTTGGCGCCTCGTTTGATCCTGGAAGGATACTGTTGTTATGGGAGTATTGTCCAAAAGGCAGTATACAGGCAAGTTTTTTTTAATGTAACTGTCGTGTAAAACATACAGGTATTTCTAAATTCACTTATTCATCGTGTTGTGCTTCAAAGCTTAATACTGTGACTTCATTTATTTTCGTGGGTACCTTTTTTTGATGGATTAAGGAAAACGTGCATGTTCAAAGATATTTAATTCGGGGTTTTGACGAAGTCTGCATACAAGCTTATAGACAATTTTTTATTCGTTGAACATTTAATTGCGTGGTTCATCTGTATCCACAAAAGCCACGAAAATTGGTATCCAACGAATAATAATAAATCAATAGTATGGTTGCTTTGTCAATTAGGACTAAATAAGACTTCCAGTAATACTCTTAGCATGCTAGACCCAGGAAGGCAATAGTTGCATATTCTACAATATGCATTGTGTAAATATATGTTTTGACATTCAATTCAAATGTGGTGTAAATTATTTCCCTCAATATTAAAAAGTATAACTGTTTGTTATCCCAAGAACAATGAGTATAACTGTTTGTTATCCCAAGAACAATGAGTATAACTGTGTGTTACCCCACGAACAATAAGTATAAATGTTTGTTATCCCAAGAACAATAAGTATGTGATATTTGTTTTTTTTATAGGATGTAATTTGGAACCAGAATATTAAGTTAGATCAAATGTTCAAGTTTGCATTGAGTCTGGATATAGTGAAGGTAATTATACTCGACTAAAAAGGTTAAACGTCCATAAGAATACAACCCATAAACACAAAAGAAAACGTTCATATATATATAAAATATAAGTACGTCTGAGCCAGTGACAACTCTACAACAGATTTATCCATCGGATCACCAGCAGGATGGTGATACATGGCTGTGTACCTTCTGTATATACAACTCATCTAAACATCTAACATTGTTGGGTTGGTGTTTAGATGAGATGTATATATATAATATATATATATTTGTTACAGGTAATAATTCAAAGAATTTAAAAAGTTGCAAAGAAATTTGATGCTGTCTATTCATTTGAACTGGGTTTTCACCTATAAAATATTTTTATATGCTTGAATTCAGTACCCTGACAGTACCATGACTGTTGTTTTTACATAAAACCGTAGGGTGGGTATTTGTTTCTCCATCTTCATGACGAATTGTTTTCATTCCAGTCCACATAGCTAGCATCAAAAATGTTTGTTATTTATTTGATTATTATATTTAGACTGCCTATCAAAGAGCTTGAATATCGTATCAATAAATCTAGCATTCCAATGTAACGCCTACATCATTCACGAAATGGGAAATAAAAAAACCTCACAATTAGATTCTTCTCCCGTTTGACAATAAGAGGAACTCCTTTAAATTGTATATCTTCACAAATTTTATCATAAAAACCAACATATAACATGATTGTCAAGATATTCCAATCAAAGTCTCCTTAAAAGTAAAATAACTAAAATACAGAACTCGAAGGAGACTAAGCGGAAAGTCCCTAAGAAAATGGCAAAATCAAAATCTCAAACACATCAAACGAATGGATAATTATTGTCACATTCCCTACTTGGTACAGGCTTTTTCTTATGTAGAAAACGATCAATTAAACCTAGTTTAATAGCTAGCCAAACCTCTCAGTTGTATGACAGTCGCATAAAATTCTTTCAAATTGCTAACGATGCGTAAACAAAACATTGGGATAATCATTGTTCATTCGCTCTAGCCGACACATGAAGCTTAATTCATACAAACCTTAACAAATACAAAACAACTATGAAAAGGAGACTCATTGTTCATTCGTTCTAGCCGACAAATGAAGCTTAATTCATACAAACCTTAACAAATACAAAACAACTATGAAAAGGAGACCCATTGTTCATTCGTTCTAGCCGACAAATGAAGCTTAATCCATACAAACCTTAACAAATACAAAAAACGAGTAGTATAGGGTTACAAAGACAAAACATATATGTTGATACTGTTTTATAGCTTTATTTAGGCTATATCATAGCAAATAGATGACCATGCATTGATTAATACGTTGATACTGGTAACTATACAGGGGTTAGATTTCGTGCATAAAAGTTCTGTACAGTACCATGGTAACCTGAAGAGTACTAACTGTGTGGTTGACAGTCGGTGGACATGTAAGCTGACAGATTTCGGCGTACCAGGAATAAGATACGTCGACAGGAATATACAGGAGGAACCGCATGATAGTAAGACTTTATTCGATTACCGGTGGATTCAAAACAATATCATCGAGTCCCAAAAACTTAAATTAACGAGCCTGTCATTCAGAGGTTATAGTTGGTTCATGTCGGTCGTATTTGATTTGTTTCTCGTAAATTTAATTATCTAATCTAGAACGTTAATAGTTTTCTAGATTTGGTGGGGTTCGTGTTGTTTATTCTTTAGTTTTCTATGTTGTGTCATGTGTACTATTGTTTTTCTGTTTGTCTTTTTTATTTTTAGCCATGGCGTTGTCAGTTTATTTTAGATTTATGAGTTTGACTGTCCCTTTGGTATCTTTCGTCCCTCTTTTTGCACAATTACTCATTTTACGCTTCTGTGCTTTTTATTCCTGACTTCATGGTATGACTTTCTAAGGCCGTACGGTGATTGACTTTCATACCAAATCTCCTTATTTGTTTTATCATATTCAATTCATCCTCCAGTCCAGTGTATATTAAATTGATCTTCGAGTGAAGTGTACAGTAAGGTGATGACGGTACTGACGTTTTATAATATTAGAAATTATCAGATAATGATAAGCAAAGACAAAATTTCAAAGAATTAAAAGTTTTAGAGCCTGTCTTTTATTCTATGTCTAATCAAAAGGTTAACCTTAGACAATTTTGTTTTAATCCTAACATTTTTCTATCTAACAAAAAAGTTAACCGAAGACAATTTTGGTTTAATCCCAACACTTTTATATATCTAATTTTAAGGTTAACCTAAGACCATTTTTTTTTAATCCTAACGTTTCTTTCCTAAATCAATATATATTTCTTTTTGTAGAATTACTTTGGACTGCTCCAGAGGTCCTGAGAAATGAAAAGGTTTTAGATGAACAGAAAGCCGATTTATTCTCTCTAGGAATCATACTGAAGGAAGTATTCACACGTTCTGGACCATACACTGAATTTCCATTTCTGCAGCCATCAGGTACAAAACCTAACCCTAACCCTAACCCTTACCATAACCTTACTTCCCGAGTTCAATTTTCCATATAGTTCGATATTTTTGTTATTTTAACTTACACACCAAACGAATGGACAACCACTGTCATATTTTCACTGGGCACAGGTATTTGCTTATGTTAAAAATCTTGATTAAACCTGATTTAATAGCTAGTGGAGTAAACGTAAATTAAACGTCAACTTTTACGTTGTTTTGTGAACAGGAAAAAATTTGGCAAACTGTATTTTCAATTTATTAATTTTAAACTGTGAATGGTGGATGTATTCTACAACATAGTTATTTCAACGATAATGTTTGAAATGATTGTGTCATGGTCAATGTTTGTTTATAAATCTGTTTGTTTTTATTGGGTTTAAGATATTAACATAACGTTGACTGCTGTATCCCTATTTTTGACATTTTTACCTATTACATGTATTACTGTTTGTTTTGTTCACACTTTGTTGTCAATATAATGGAATTGTATACGTTTGTCATACAAGTGAAAGGTTGAGCTAGCTATACAACCAGGTTTAATTAACCATTTTCTTTCAGATATTATAGAAAAAGTCCGTGAAGTTCCAGATGGTCCTGTTTTCAGGCCTTTGATAACAGTTGATTTTCGCAAACAAAATCCAGATTTGTTTGGTGTAATCGACGAATTATGGAACGACGATCCACTACACAGACCCTCTGCTTCTAGAGCATATAAAGTTTTACATCGAATTAACCCGTCCAAGTAAGTACACCTGCTTTAAGATCATTTAACGTTGCTATTGGAAAACAACATATATTAGTATCTTTTAGTCAGGGGCATTACTTAAACAAGTAACTTTTAAAATTACCCATATAAGTAATGTTGAAAACGAGGCTATTTTAAAAATTACTTGTATAAGTAACTTTTCTAAATATTATTTTTATAGGTGACCAATTATACAAATTTTACTAGTTTTAACAAATTTTTACAGACATCTGGTTATTTTTCCCATGAAATATAAAATCTAATCCTTCTGAAACACTTATTGATTTTCTGACGCACTTATCTTTGATATCAACGCTTCTTGGTCAAAGATTGGTCTCTTGGGACTATTAAAATATCGTTTTCCTTCAAAATCTTGAAGTAGACAGATATAAATAGATAGAAACTTATGACTTAATTAAGACTTGAAGATATTTATAATTTGTAACCCAAAACAATTACATATGTTCCTAAAATAAGTGTTATTACTAATTCTTTCAAAGATGTGCAAAATAACTTATTCAAGTAACATTTTTGTCATTATTTTTAAAGTAACCCTTTATGTCTATTCTCCTCTCAAATCTTACAAATTCTTAAATTTATGATATAAAATGATGTAAAAATTCATAAAAACTACAATTAGTCCCTGCTTTTATTGAAATTTAAAATAACTCTATTGAGTAATTTTGTATTTTTTTAAAACAAAAATTACCTATATAAGTAACTAAAAAAAGTTACTTGTTAAAGTAACGCCCCTGTTTAATACCCAAGATTAAAAATATCTTTAACATAAACAAATACCTGACTGCACAGTTAGGTTATTTCACTGTTATTATATAAACGTTGAAAAATAGATATTTTTTAATAGAATACATGTCAATGAAGTCTGGCACACCCCTTTTACATATATATATTAACCGAACAAAATGGCAAAGACAATGGCTTAGACATAAAAAAAACTTTTTGAACAGTTAACAATTGAATACAAGAAAAATAAAAATTACTCTTAAACAAGATAACATAACTTTTTAGGCCAATGTTTAAAGCTAATGATATTTTGAGTGTTTCAAAAGATCGAGTATTAGAAAAAAATATATGATTACTGCATCTTCAAGCATAAATTCTTATAAGTAGTTCGTTACCACAATGTTGTGTTGTTTTCTCTCAAACTAAATACAACCTAATAGACTTACAACCGAGTCTGTACTTATATGAGCAACAAAACGAGCGGGATCTGCTTACCAGTAGTGCCAATGATATCACCCTTTAGTTTGGTATGTGTTGGTCAGTGTTTCGGTTTTCTATGGTGTGTGTTGGTCAGTGTTTCGGTTTTCTATGATGAGTGTTGGTCAGTTTTATCGGTTTTCTATGGTGTGTGTTGGTCAGTTTTATCGGTTTTCTATGGTGTGTGTTGGTCAGTGTTTCGGTTTTCTATGGTGTGTGTTGGTCAGTGTTTCGGTTTTCTATGGTGTGTGTTGGTCAGTGTTTCGGTTTTCTATGGTGTGTGTTGGTCAGTGTTTCGGTTTTGTATGGTGTGTGTTGCTCAGTGTTTCGGTTTTCTATGGTGTGTGTTGCTCAGTGTTTCGGTTTTGTATGGTGTGTGTTGCTCAGTGTTTCGGTTTTGTATGGTGTGTGTTGCTCAGTGTTTCGGTTTTCTATGGTGTGTGTTGGTCAGTGTTTCGGTTTTCTATGGTTTGTGTTGGTCAGTGTTTCGGTTTTCTATGGTTTGTGTTGCTCAGTGTTTCGGTTTTCTATGGTGTGTGTTGCTCAGTGTTTCGGTTTTGTATGGTGTGTGTTGGTCAGTGTTTCGGTTTTCTATGGTGTGTGTTGCTCAGTGTTTCGGTTTTGTATGGTGTGTGTTGGTCAGTGTTTCGGTTTTGTATGGTGTGTGTTGGTCAGTGTTTCGGTTTTCTATGGTGTGTGTTGCTCATTGTTTCGGTTTTCTATGGTGTGTGTTGGTCAGTGTTTCGGTTTTCTATGGTGTGTGTTGCTCAGTGTTTCGGTTTTGTATGGTGTGTGTTGCTCAGTGTTTCGGTTTTCTATGGTGTGTGTTGGTCAGTGTTTCGGTTTTCTATGGTGTGTGTTGTAAAATGTTGTTTGTCTGTTGGTTGTTTTTCGTTTGATAACATGGCATATGAGTTTGGATATCCCTCTGGTATCCTCCCCTCTCCTTTATTGCCATTGTGATGCAAGTTTGTCATCGAACTAGGAGTTATATCCCTCTGGTATCTTATGCCCCTCTATTATAATGTTATCTTCCTCTAAAAGCTTTTTACTTTGAGTTAAGTTAATAATATTTTCTTTTTTTTCAGAAATTTAACCATGATAGACAATATGATTGCAATCTTAGAAAAGTATGCTAACCATTTAGAGGACCTTGTAGCAGAGCGGACGAGTGAACTAGATGCTGAAAAGAAAAAAACGGAAAATCTTTTATATAGAATGTTACCACGGTAAAAATCTTTCTGAATGTTTTGTGTAAGGAACAAAACAATAGGAAATATGGTGGGATTTTAAATAAGACAACTACCAGCAAAAGCCAGAAAGAAAATGATGTACATAATAATAGGTTATCCGTAAGGTCTACTACAATAAGCAAATAAGCAAAACACATCCTTACTGTTTACAAAATTTAGATTTTTTTAAATTCTAAGGCTTTTCTAACTCAGGCATAGACTACCTTAGCTGTATTTGCAAAACTTTTAGGAATTTTGTCCGTACTACTTATCAACTTCGTACTTTATTTGGCCCTTTTAACTTTTCGGATTCGAGCGTCACTGATGAGTCTTTTGTAGACGAAACGCGCGTCTGGCGTATATACAAAGTTTAGTGCTGGTATCTATGATGAGTTTATTTACAGCAGCTATACAAGGTTTGATAAAGACAAGATGTGAAATATCGAAAGGAAAAACCAAATGCTTATGATTACGCAAAGGTGTCGTAAAAATGTATTTGAACTAGTATAGCAACTTAAAAAAAATATAAGACAAATAATAGCAAAATATGTTTTCAGTAAAGCAATAAGACATATCTAAATATAAATGAAGATATTTTTAAAAAGAATTTTGTTGGTGCAGCTTTGCACTTTTCCTTCAAATGTTCAGCCTTTAAGCAACTCTAAAAGATACAATTCAAAAATAAGTTGTTTGAATAATTTTGACTTATATTTTTGAAATTTATGAAATACTCAGGCTTTTCTACTTCAGGCATAGATTACCTTAGCTATATTTGGCAAATGTTTTAGGAATTTTGGTCCTCAATGCTCTTCAACTTCGTACTTTTTTTTGTATTTTATTTTTTTTTAGGATTCGAGCGTCACTAATGAGTCTTTTGTAGACGAAACGCGAGTCTGGCGTATATACTTAATTTAGACCTGGTATCTATGATGAGTTTTACATCTTTTAAAGTGATCTGACAACAATTGGTGACTTAATAACCACAGCTTATATAGATTACAGCTATTAACGATAGTGAAAGTCTCGTACTTGAGGTTCCCATTTATATTTGTAGTTTCATATCTTTACAGGTCAGTGGCTGAGGATTTAAAGGCAGGAAAACAAGTAAAGGCTGAACAATTTGATGAGGCGACAATCTATTTCTCTGACATCGTTGGGTTTACGACTATTTGTGCGAGCAGTACACCTATTGAGGTAATATGAAGTCTATGTAGAAGTCTTTGGCAAAAGATAAAAGGACATGAAAAATATATTTACTCTTCAAACAATAATTACTCTTTTTTATTTCGTGTATCTGACGCTCTTTCGCCGATTTACCTTCACAGTTACAAGCGTATAACTTGCATTTTTTCGTGTAATGGAAAGTGATTAGATGCAAGTTTCGTAGCTTTACTGTTATCAATGAATTCACTTCCTAATGTATTCCGATTAATTGGATTTTTTTACCATTTCAAAAACAGTATAGCTATTGATAAAATTGAGAATGGAAATGGGGAATGTGTCAAAGAGACAACTCCCGACCAAAGAGCAGATAACAACTGAAGGCCTTCAATGGGTTTTCAATGCAGCGAGAAAATCCCACACCAGCAGGCCCCTAACCCCTAAACAAAAATGTGTACCAGTTCAGTGATAATGGACCTCACACTTAAATCCGAAATATACAAAAGAAACTATAACTAAAAATCATAGACGGTTAATAAAGGCCAGAGGTTCCAGACTTGGCACAGGCCAAAAATGAGTATGAATAAAATAATAACTAGTCGATGTTACAGTTACAGAACGACATACAAAACGATGAAACACCCCGTTAGGACACGATAGGTTTTCTTCAGGAATAGACACATGTCTATAAAGTACTGTTGCTTGGCCTTTTTTATTTTTTTGGATTCGAGCGTCACTGATGAGTCTTTTTGTAGACGAAACGCGCGTCTGGCGTATATACAAAATTTAGTCCTGGTATCTATGATGAGTTTATTTTATGGTTATAATGGATCTGAAAAAAATAAATAAAGACAATCAAGGGGTAGTTAGCTTCAATAAAGAATCCTCTAAATGACAATAAAATAAATAAATAAGTAAAATTATTTTTATTGTTTTCATTTCTAAATATAAACATAGTAAAATTAATGGCCATTTGAGTAAGAATCTGTTTCCGGTTTATTCTTTGATGAACTATTTAGATTTGACCTTGTTATTTGAGGAAACTATCTGATAAACAATAAAATCAGTTGGAGATCACTTTAAAATTGTTGAATTTTACAAATCTTGAATATAAATGAAATCAATTACATACATGTAAGATGCATAAAGCAACGGAAATCAACTTTGTATATTTATATAAACGATAATATTTGTTAATAAATAAATAAATAACAAACGAGAGTCATTTAGTCACCATACGGCAAAAAGGTAAAGTAATGGAAACAAAAAATAATCTCTTTAGTCAGGTGACTTTATAAAATGGTATAACAATAAAACAAAATACAAGTACAATTATATTGAAAATATTCACGAATGCTCGCAGTTACTTACAAAAAGCTCAATAATGCTTCATTTGTTACTGATACTGTTTCATTCTGAGGATCATTTTGACGGGTAATTGTGCAGGGAATGATCAGTCTGTTTTATATATTTCAGGTTGTTAATTTGTTGAACAGTCTATACACTTTATTTGATGATATCATCACACGTTATGATGTGTACAAGGTAAACATAACACAATTTTTATTACATCGTCACACATGGTGACTTCTACAGAGCACACATAACACATAATGACTTATAAACGTAACAATAACACGTTATTTGATGACGAATACACCTTATTTGGTGACATCATCACACAGGATGACAAAAACAATGTAAAATAACACATCATTTGATGACATCGTCACACATCATGACGTATACTATGTAACAATAACACTTTGATATACGTATAAACGTTTACATGAGAATCATAATACATTATTACATGGCATGTAAAGAAGATACATAAATTATATGTAACATGAGAATTTAACACTCCATCTGTTTAAAATATGTGAACCTTTTCTGTTTACCGGTAGAAATATCAGTTTTATTCAAATCGAAACAATCATCGGACTTTGAGTATATAATATGATATTTTAACTAGTATAAGTACAGAAAGGACTTAAAAATCTAATTCAATATTAATCAGTTATGATACAGTTTCAATAACTGATGTAGGACATATTAACATTATAAACATCACAATCGTTCAAACGTGAACAACAATACACTCAATATTTAAGGTGGAAACTATTGGAGATGCATACATGTTGGCAAGTGGATTACCAAAACGGAATGGTTCTCGTCATATACGGGAAATCGCTGACTGTGCTCTTAACATACTGGAATCTATAACAACATTTTATATACCTCATCAACAGAACCAGACAGTCAGAATACGTATAGGTCAGTACTTGTTTGAGTCACTACTATAACCAAACAGTGACAATACCTATTATGGTTTACTTTTAGAAATTTTTATTTGGATGGATAGTTGTCTCATTGGCACTCACACCACATCTTTCTATATCTATGTATAGATAAATATTTCTTTTTGTCACTACCATCATCTAACAGTTACAATACGTAAAGGTGAATCTTTCTTTTTGTCACTACCATCATCTAACAGTTACAATACCTAAAGGTAAATATTTCTTTTTGTCACTACCATCATCTTACAGTTACAATACGTAAAGGTAAATCTTTCTTTTTGTCACTACCATCATCTAACAGTTACAATGCGTTAAGGTAAATCTCTCTTTTTGTCACTACCATCATCTTTCAGTTAAAATACGTAAAGGTAAATCTTTCTTTTTGTCACTACCATCATCTTACAGTTAAAATACGTAAAGGTAAATCTTTCTTTTTGTCACTACCATCATCTAACAGTTACAATACGTAAAGGTAAATCTTTCTTTTTGTCACTACCATCATCTAATAGTTACAATCCGTAAAGGTAAATATTTCTTGTTGTCACTACCGTCATCTAACAGTTTCAATATGTATAGGTAAATCTTTCTTTTTGTCACTACCATCACCTAAAAGTTACAATACGTAAAGGTAAATCTTTCTTTTTGTCACTACCATCATCTAACAGTTACAATACGTAAAGGTAAATCTTTCTTTGTGTCACTACCATCATCTAACAGTTACAATACGTAAAGGTAAATCTTTCTTTTTGTCACTACCATCATCTAACAGTTACAATACGTAAAGGTAAATCTTTCTTTTTGTCACAACCATCATTTAACAGTTACAATACGTAAAAGTAAATCTTTCTTTTTGTCACAACCATCATCTAACAGTTACAATACGTAAAGGTAAATCTTTCTTTTTGTCACTACCATCATCTAATAGTTACAATACGTAAAGGTAAATATCTCTTGTTTGTCACTACCATCATCTAACAGTTACAATACCTAAAGGTAAATCTTTCTTTTTGTCACTACCATCATCTAACAGTTACAATACGTAAAGGTAAATCTTTCTTTATGTCACAACCATCATCTACAGTTACAATACGTAAAGGTAAATATTTCTTTGTGTCACTACCATCATCTAACAGTTTCAATACGTAAAGGTAGATCTTTCTTTTTGTCACAATCATCATCTAACAGTTACAATACGTAAAGGTAAATCTTTCTTTTTGTCACTACCATCATCTTACAGTTACAATACGTAAAGGTAAATCTTTCTTTGTGTCACTACCATCATCTAACAGTTACAATACGTAAAGGTAATTCTTTCTTTTTGTCACTACCATCATCTAACAGTTACAATACGTAAAGGTAAATCTTTCTTTTTTGTCACTACCATCATCTAACAGTTACAATACGTAAAGGTAAATCTTTCTTTGTGTCACTACCATCATCTAACAGTTACAATACCATCATCTAACAGTTACAATACGTAAAGGTAAATCTTTCTTTTTTGTCACTACCATCATCTAACAGTTACAATACGTAAAGGTAAATCTTTCTTTGTGTCACTACCATCATCTAACAGTTACAATACGCAAAGGTAAATATTTCTTTTTGTCACAACCATCATCTAACAGTTACAATACCTAAAGGTAAATCTTTCTTTTTGTCACAACCATCATCTAACAGTTACAATACGTAAAGGTAAATATTTCTTTGTGTCACTACCATCATCTAACAGTTACAATACGTAAAGTTAAATCTTTCTTGTTTGTCACTACCATCATCTAACAGTTACAATACGTAAAGGTAAATCTTTCTTTTTGTCACTATCATCATCTAACAGTTACAATACGTAAAGGTAAATCTTTCTTTTTTGTCACTACCATCATCTAACAGTTACAATACGTAAAGGTAGATCTTTCTTTTTGTCACTTCCATCATCTAACAGTTACAATACGTAAGGTAAATATTTCTTTTTGTCACAACCATCATCTAACAGTTACAATACGTGAAGGTAAATCTTTCTTTTTGTCACAACCATCATCTAACAGTTACAATACGTAAAGGTAAATCTTTCTCTTTGTCACTACCATCATCTAATAGTTACAATACGTAAAGGTAAATCTTTATTTTTGTCACTACCATCATCTAACAGTTACAATACGTAAAGGTAAATTTTTCTTTTTGTTACAACCATCATCTAACAGTTACAATATCTAAAGGTAAATCTTTCTTTTTGTCACAACCATCATCTAACAGTTACAATACGTAAAGGTAAATATTTCTTTGTGTCACTACCATCATCTAACAGTTACAATACGTAAAGGTAAATCTTTCTTGTTTGTCACTACCATCATCTAACAGTTACAATACGTAAAGGTAAATCTTTCTTTTTGTCACTATCATCATCTAACAGGTACAATACGTAAAGGTAAATCTTTCTTTTTGTCACTACCCCCATCTAACAGTTACAATACGTAAATGTAGATCTTTCTTTTTGTCACTACCATCATCTAACAGTTACAATACGTAAAGGTAAATCTTTCTTGTTTGTCACTACCATCATCTAACAGTTACAATACGTAAAGGTAAATCTTTCTTTTTGTCACTATCATCATCTAACAGTTACAATACGTAAAGGTAAATCTTTCTTTTTTGTCACTACCATCATCTAACAGTTACAATACGTAAAGGTAGATCTTTCTTTTTGTCACTTCCATCATCTAACAGTTACAATACGTAAAGGTAAATATTTCTTTGTGTCACTACCATCATCTAACAGATACAATACGTAAAGGTAGATCTTTCTTTTTGTCACTATCATCATCTAACAGTTACAATACGTAAAGGTAAATCTTTCTTTTTTGTCACTACCATCATCTAACAGTTACAATACGTAAAGGTAAATCTTTCTTTTTGTCACAACCATCATCTAACAGTTACAATACGTAAAGGTAAATATTTCTTTGTGCCACTACCATCATCTAACAGTTACAATACGTAAAGGTAAATCTTTCTTGTTTGTCACTACCATCATCTAACAGTTACAATACGTAAAGGTAAATATTTCTTTGTGTCACTATCATCATCTAACAGTTACAATACGTAAAGGTAAATCTTTCTTTTTTGTCACTACCATCATCTAACAGTTACAATACGTAAAGGTAGATCTTTCTTTTTGTCACTTCCATCATCTAACAGTTACAATACGTAAGGTAAATATTTCTTTTTGTCACAACCATCATCTAACAGTTACAATACGTGAAGGTAAATCTTTCTTTTTGTCACAACCATCATCTAACAGTTACAATACGTAAAGGTAAATATCTCTTGTTTGTCACTACCATCATCTAACAGTTACAATACCTAAAGGTAAATCTTTCTTTTTGTCACTACCATCATCTAACAGTTACAATACGTAAAGGTAAATCTGTCTTTATGTCACAACTATCATCTACAGTTACAATACGTAAAGGTAAATATTTCTTTGTGTCACTACCATCATCTAACAGTTACAATACGCAAAGGTAAATATTTCTTTTTGTCACAACCATCATCTAACAGTTACAATACCTAAAGGTAAATCTTTCTTTTTGTCACAACCATCATCTAACAGTTACAATACGTAAAGGTAAATATTTCTTTGTGTCACTACCATCATCTAACAGTTACAATACGTAAAGGTAAATCTTTCTTGTTTGTCACTACCATCATCTAACAGTTACAATACGTAAAGGTAAATCTTTCTTTTTGTCACTATCATCATCTAACAGTTACAATACGTAAAGGTAAATCTTTCTTTTTTGTCACTACCATCATCTAACAGTTACAATACGTAAAGGTAGATCTTTCTTTTTGTCACTTCCATCATCTAACAGTTACAATACGTAAGGTAAATATTTCTTTTTGTCACAACCATCATCTAACAGTTACAATACGTGAAGGTAAATCTTTCTTTTTGTCACAACCATCATCTAACAGTTACAATACGTAAAGGTAAATCTTTCTTTTTGTCACTACCATCATCTAATAGTTACAATACGTAAAGGTAAATCTTTAATTTTGTCACTACCATCATCTAACAGTTACAATACGTAAAGGTAAATTTTTCTTTTTGTTACAACCATCATCTAACAGTTACAATACCTAAAGGTAAATCTTTCTTTTTGTCACAACCATCATCTAACAGTTACAATACGTAAAGGTAAATATTTCTTTGTGTCACTACCATCATCTAACAGTTACAATACGTAAAGGTACATCTTTCTTGTTTGTCACTACCATCATCTAACAGTTACAATACGTAAAGGTAAATCTTTCTTTTTGTCACTATCATCATCTAACAGGTACAATACGTAAAGGTAAATCTTTCTTTTTGTCACTACCACCATCTAACAGTTACAATACGTAAAGGTAGATCTTTCTTTTTGTCACTACCATCATCTAACAGTTACAATACGTAAAGGTAAATCTTTCTTGTTTGTCACTACCATCATCTAACAGTTACAATACGTAAAGGGAAATCTTTCTTTTTGTCACTATCATCATCTAACAGTTACAATACGTAAAGGTAAATCTTTCTTTTTTGTCACTACCATCATCTAACAGTTACAATACGTAAAGGTAGATCTTTCTTTTTGTCACTTCCATCATCTAACAGTTACAATACGTAAAGGTAAATATTTCTTTGTGTCACTACCATCATCTAACAGATACAATACGTAAAGGTAGATCTTTCTTTTTGTCACTATCATCATCTAACAGTTACAATACGTAAAGGTAAATCTTTCTTTTTTGTCACTACCATCATCTAACAGTTACAATACGTAAAGGTAAATCTTTCTTTTTGTCACAACCATCATCTAACAGTTACAATACGTAAAGGTAAATATTTCTTTGTGTCACTACCATCATCTAACAGTTACAATACGTAAAGGTAAATCTTTCTTGTTTGTCACTACCATCATCTAACAGTTACAATACGTAAAGGTAAATCTTTCTTTTTGTCACTATCATCATCTAACAGTTACAATACGTAAAGGTAAATCTTTTTTTTTTGTCACTACCATCATCTAACAGTTACAATACGTAAAGGTAGATCTTTCTTTTTGTCACTTCCATCATCTAACAGTTACAATACGTAAGGTAAATATTTCTTTTTGTCACAACCATCATCTAACAGTTACAATACGTGAAGGTAAATCTTTCTTTTTGTCACAACCATCATCTAACAGTTACAATACGTAAAGGTAAATATGTCTTTTTGTCACTACCATCATCTAATAGTTACAATACGTAAAGGTAAATCTTTATTTTTGTCACTACCATCATCTAACAGTTACAATACGTAAAGGTAAATCTTTCTTTTTGTCACAACCATCATCTAACAGTTACAATACGTAAAGGTAAATCTTTCTTTGTGTCACTACCATCATCTAACAGATACAAGACGTAAAGGTAAATCTTAATTTTTGTCACTACCATCATCTAACAGTTACAATACGTAAAGGTAAATCTTTCTTTGTGTCACTACCATCATCTAACAGATACAAGACGTAAAGGTAAATCTTTATTTTTGTCACTACCATCATCTAACAGTTACAATACGTAAAGGTAAATCTTTCTTTTTGTCACAACCATCATCTAACAGTTACAATACCTAAAGGTAAATCTGTCTTTGTGTCACAACCATCATCTAACAGTTACAGTACGTGAAGGTAAATCTTTCTTTTTGTCACTACCATCATCTTACAGTTATAATACGTAAAGGTAAATCTTTCTTGTTTGTCACTACCATCATCTAACAGTTACAATATGTAAAGGTAAATCTTTATTTGTGTCACTACCATAACCAGACAGTTACAATACGTATAATTAAGTTTTTCTTAGTGGTAACTGTTACAAACGTATAATTAAGTCTTTCTTAGTGTTAACAGTTACAATACGTATAATTAAGTCTGTCTTAGTGTTAACTGTTACAATATATATAATTAAGTCTTTCTTAGTGTTCACTGTTACACTACGTATAGTTATATCTGATGTTACTTAAGCCCCAGTCACACTGTCACGTTATACTACGTTTTAGAATGCTACGTTTCAACTACGTTTTGAAGATGTCCCGTTATTTTGAAAGCTAAGTTTTACTAGGTTTGTGCTCCGTTCTTACCCCCTTTTCCTATGTATTAGTACACGAAGACCCACGTTTCCACCAATCCTTGATACGTTTCGCTACGTAGTAAGCACGCTTTGTTACGTTCCGATAAGCTTCAATTGATAACTATATTTACTAGGTTTCAACTTTGTTTAAATTTTCGCTACGTTTGAATTCCAGTTTTGAACATAGGATCAATACGTTTTGTTAACGTTTCTACTGTGTGTCGATACGCTTCGTTACATATACTCTCGTTATTCTACGCTTTCAAAACGTAGTAAAACGTAGCTCTTGAAACGTGACAGTGTGACTGGGGCTTTACTAAACGTACAGTTAAAACCTTCATCATGTCACTACCTTAACCTAACAGTTATAATACGTATAGGTAAATATCTCTTCTTTTTTTTTAAATATGAAAACTGTAAGTATTGCTTACCTACTCATATTACGAAACAATATGGAGATTTTCATACACATTCCCTGTCATGTCTTACACTTATATCAAATATTTAATGTAGTTCCAACATTTAAAATGAATAGTAATATGTTTATCTTTTAGATAATGGATTAAGTGACGACTTATATGCATTTCTATTTTAGGAATCCATTCAGGGTCTGTAGTAGCAGGGGTTGTTGGCATGGCAATGCCGCGGTATTGTTTGTTTGGAGATACTGTAAATACAGCATCAAGGATGGAGTCAACTGGCTTACGTAAGTTTAATGAAAGGTTATTCAATATACAGCAAAAAACGCAAGAACTAGAGCAGGAAAAGGGGCAAAACAACAAAGTAAAAGCTAGAGCTAAGGGCCTAAGAACCGAATTCGATGAGCAAATATTCCCTTAAACGTCAACATTGCAAGTGTGTTATGGCTGTGAAGTCATCTCTTAACATTTGCACATATTCATATTCTGGCTTGAAACTCGATATGGACCGTTTCCACCTTTGATTGAATCTAGTATCCAATGTGTAATGCGCATGACTATATCACCGGGAAACCGACACAATATTTATATAATTATCAAAAGTAATTCTTACAACATGGTATATTGAAGTGTAAACTAAGGGACGAACTTTTAACTGATCGATTGCATTTATGTATTTGTAGATATACAATTCAGTGCCGTGTATTATAGTGTAAATGTATAGGAACGGTATAATGAACTTTAAAAGTGCACATGATTATATTTATATGTTTTGGTATCTAATAGATTGGTTGATTTGACTGACAATAAACCAAAAACGAAATTTATATATAAAAATAATGTACATATTCCTTAATTTTATTAGTTTTACCCGGTCCTATATCTAAATTTTTCACTTCTGTTGTAGCTATGAAAATTCACTTGAGTACAGTGGCAGCAGAAAACCTTCAACAATATGATAATTATAAGCTTAATTGTCGAGGTGAAATAAGTGTCAAAGGGAAGGGATTAATGAAAACATTCTTTCTTTGTGGAAAATATGATGGTACCCAATCTTTACAATCAATTAATGAGGACAAGAAAACAATTGTTACTTCAACTTCCAGTAGTGAACTTAATCGATCTTCACCAACGAGACACGTGTCTACAGTATCGAATGCGTTGGAGAGTCGAATCGGCATTGGACATTATGGTGACATTCCTGACATTATCCACAAATGTAAGTCAAGACCTTCCCTACAGTCTATTTTATCTATAGAAGCATCAAACTTCAACCCAGTTCGACGATCTTCATCAACTGAAACTACATCGATACGAAAAATCAGTGTGCAGTCAGAAATAGCAGAAAATGGATGTACGATGGACGACTCATCGGAAAGAACGAATTCATTAGAGTCAGGATATTTTCCAGCAGACTCATCTTGTTCGTCAGTAGAAAGGACAAGTCCTGGTGTGCATCGAACAAACTCATTTGAAAATAAAGATAAAAACCTCGAGGCAAGTATTACTGAATGTAAAAAGCCAGGTCGTCGAAAAGACAATTTATTTTCACAAAAATATTTTCCTCCCACACTTTCTACTTTTGATGAAAAAGGACAATCAGTCATTAATAGATACTCATTAGAGACATGTTTAGACTCCGACAAAATGTCAGCCGAAATGGAAAAACATTGGAAAAAGACGTTAGACGAAAATTCGTTCATGAATCTGAAATTAACATGCGATGATCCAACCAGTTGTGCTGTAGACTGTTTAAAAGAATGTATATTAAAGGATAAAACAAACGCGAAAGTAATCATTAGCGATGACCTTTTAAGTGAGAAAACCCCAGCAGCAATAGATGTGTTGATATCACAAGATGTAACGCCGGAACTGGAGCTTGATTTACTGCCGGAACCTGAACAAAGAATACGACGTCGCTCAAGTAAAACAATCATGACGGAAGTTACCGCATTATAAGGATGGATGTTTGTTTCAAATATTAGTGCTGAATTGAAATCTCAATATTTTTAAATTATGAATCTGTGATATTATTTAATAAAACGACATTTCTTTTATTGATTTAGATAACAAAAAATCAATGCAAATCGATAGAAAATTTGTATTTTCATTGAACAGCTGAAAAGAAATCAACGTTTAGGTTTACAACGGGTTATATTGATTTCTCCGTGCATGACTATTTTCTTTTTCCCCGTTTTTATACAGATGATGCGGGGTAAACGAAAAGGCACATGGTAAAACATGGACCTTATGCAATGCCAAAATATAGATATACTTTCTAGTAACTTTTGACCCTATAGCTTAGACACAACGATAAATCATGATAAATTCAGAAACTACATCTTATGTAATATATCATGCAATAATTACACCTTATGTAAGAATCCTGGGTTTTGATTGGTTGATAGTCAGTGTATTTTTCACTAATCTACTGTTATCAACTGAATATCGTTAATTTTTTAACGACGCCTGGGTATATGCAAAAAGGATATGCTTTTTCTACCCTCTCTGCCGCACGTGGTGTTTGCCAAAAAAATACTCTATCCGACTGGACGCTTGTAACGTCACGATCATCAATGCGTTTTTGAAAGTTAACATTCGGTGTAATTAAACAGATATAGCATGTTCGTCATGTTCTTGAGGGGTATTTGCGAAAAATATCAGTCTTCAGAATGAATTTCCCTCGCCTTACGGCTCGCGAAATTTAACATTCTCTCGACTGGCATTTTTCGCAAATACCCTTCCTTAACATAATATATCTGTTCAAAAGAGGATGTGGAAATTAACAATACGGCCTTCAACAATGAAAAATGCCCAAACGGCATACGTATAGTCACCTATAAAAGACCTCAACTAAAAAAGGTAAAACAATTCAAACGATAAAACTAACGGTTGATGTCCAAAATGGTGTACGAAAAACAAAAATGTAGCACAGCCACAAACGACAACCACTGAATTACGGGCTCCTGAATTGGGACAGGCTAATGAAATATACAGAATGTGGCAGGGTTAAACATGATAGCTGGCGCCCGACCCTCCCCTAACCTTTGACAGTGGTGTTACAGAACAATGCAACTTGTTAAGAGCTGGAAAAAAAAAACAATAAACAAACAAAAATTATGATCAACAGCAACAAACAACAACCACACAATTACAGGCTCCTAACTTGGTACATGCACTTATAGATTGTGGCGGGGTTAAACATGTTAGCTGGCGCTCAACCCTCCCCAACCTTGGACAGTGGTGTTATAGTACAAAATAAGATATATATTTATTCATATTGTGTTGTAAAATGATGCCCGTTATGGGTTCTTGATTAGATTAGATTAGATATTTATTAGTTCCTCTTTTTTTTATTTAGAGTTGTGGAACTTTGAACATAATAGAAAATGTAAAACTTCTGTAAATTAGGATCGGTGCAACCAGAATCAATATCGCCATGATCTGTAATGAACTATTTCAATTAATACCGATGTTTCCGTCGAGTTTATTCCATTTAAAAGAAGGCGTTATCTTAACTTTTGTTGCTTATTAAGAAACATTCAATAGATTTATAGATATTATAATGGTTATGGGGCCACCGGACCCGTAGCCAGGAAAAGATAATTATGTATGTATTATAATGGTTATGGGGCCAGGCCCGTAGCCAGGAAAAGATATGTAGATATTATAATGGTTATGAGGCCAGACCCGTAGCTAGGAAAAGATGTGTAGATATTATAATGGTTATGGGGTCAGGCCCGTAGACAGGAATCATAATGGTTATGGGGCCAGGCACGTAGCCAGGAAAAGATATGTATATATTATAATGGTTATGGGGCCAGGCCCGTAGACAGGAATAGATATGTAGATATTATTATGGTTATGGGGCCAGACCCGTAGCCAGGAATAGATCTGTAGATATTATAATGGTTATGGGGCCAGGCCCGTGGCCAGGAATAGATATGTAGATATTGTAATGGTTATGGGGCCAGGCCCGTAGCCAGGAATATATATGTAGATATTATAATGGTTATGGGGCCAGGCCCGTAGCCAGGAATCTTCACGCTGTGGCTATCGTGACTCTTTGAAACTCACAGTTGAAAGACAAGAAAATTTAAACTTTAACAGTAACAATTCAGAGAAAAGAAAATTCAAACTTCAATAGTAACAGTTCAGAGAAAAGAAAATTTAAACTTTAATAGTTACAGTTTAAACAGTGTATCAATTTTTAATAGAGCTTATTTGCTTTCAACACCTCGAATCCCATCTGACGGGCCTGGGTCTGTCTCCCTTAAATCACCACCGTGCTTAGTAAGGTTGGTAATACTTGGCACTCAGTCTTATGTGTTTTTTATGTTGTGATGTTGTACTATTGTTTCAGTAAAAGGGAGAAGGTTTGGTACCATTAAAACGTTTAATCCTTAGTCCAGGAATCTGATATACAGTAGTTGTCGTTCGGTTATGTAATTTATACATGTTTCTCATTTCTCGTTTTTTTTTATATAGATTAGACCGTTGTATTTTCCGTTTGAATGGTTTTACACTTGTAATTTTGGGGCCCTTTATTGCTTCTTTTTCAGTGTGAGCCAAGGCCCCGTGTTGAAAGCCGTACCTTGGCCTATGATTGTTTTTATACTTTTATAAATTGTTATTTGAATGGAGAGTTGTCTCATTTGCACTCATACCCCATCTTCCTATACCTATATATTATATGTTGTCTTTTGGTCGTGTTTCGTTTTATGCCATGGCGTTGACACTTTTCATTAAACTTAATTTTAAACAGCACCTTTGACGGTTGTCGGCTCATTGCTCAGGTTGTTTTCTCTTTGACATATTCCCCATTTCAATCATCGTTTGGTGGTGGGTGTCTGGCTTTACTAAGTACCTGATCATCGTTTGGTGGAGGGTCTCTGTTTTTACTAAGTACCTGATCATCGTTTGGTGGTGGGTTTCTGTTTCTACCAAGTACCTGATCATAGTTTGGTGGTGGGTGTCTGTTTTACATAGTATCTGATTATCGTTTGGTGGTGAGTGTCTGTTTTACATAGTATCTGATTATCGTTTGGTGGTGAGTGTCTGTTTTTATTTAGTACCTGATCATCGTTTGGTGGTGGGTGTCTGTTTTACATAGTATCTGATTATCGTTTGGTGGTGAGTGTCTGTTTTTACTAAGTTCCTGATCATCGTTTGGTGGTGGGTGTCTGTTTTTTCTAGGTACCTGATCATCGTTTGGTTGAGGGTGTCTGTTTTTACTAAGTACCTGATCATCGTTTGGTGGTGGGTGTCTGTTTTTACTAAGTATCTGATCATCGTTTGGTGGTGAGTGTCTGTTTTTTCTAGGTACCTGATCATCGTTTGGTTGAGGGTGTCTGTTTTTACTAAGTACCTGATCATCGTTTGGTGGTGGGTTTCTGTTTCTACCAAGTACCTGATCATAGTTTGGTGGTGGGTGTCCGTTTTTACTTAGTATCTGATCATCGTTTGGTGGTGGGTGTCTGTTTTTTCTAGGTACCTGATCATCGTTTGGTTGAGGGTGTCTGTTTTTTCTAGGTACCTGATCATCGTTTGGTGGTGGGTGTCTGTTTTTACAAAGTATCTGATCATCGTTTGGTGGTGGGTGTCTGTTTTTACTAAGTACCTAATCACCGTTTGGTTGAGGGTGTCTGTTTTTACTATGTACCTGATCATCGTTTGGTGGGGGGTGTCTGTTTTTACTAAGTACCTATCATCGTTTGGTGGGGGGTGTCTGTTTTTTCTAGGTACCTGATCATCGTTTGGTGGTGGGTGTCTGTTTTTACTAAGTATCTGATCATCGTTTGGTGGTGGGTTCTGTTTTTACTAAGTATCTGATCATCGTTTGGTGGTGGGTGTCTGTTTTTACTAGGTACCTGATCATCGTTTGGTGGTGGGTGTCAGTTTTTACTAAGTATCTGATCATCGTTTAGTGGAAGGTGTCTGTTTCTACCAAGTACCTGATCATCGTTTGGTGGTGGGTGTCTGTTTTTACTTAGTACCTGATCGTTTAGTGGTGGGTGTCTGTTTTTTCTAGGTACCTGATCATCGTTTGGTGGAGGATGTCTGTTTTTACTAAGTATCTGATCATAGTTTGGTGGTGGGTGTTCGTTTTTACTAAGTACCTGATCATCGTTTGGTGGTGGGTGTTTGTTTTTACTAAGTGCCTGATCATCGTTTGGTGGTGGGTGTCTGTTTCTACTAAGTACCTGATCATCGTTTGGTGGTGGGTGTCTGTTTTTTCTAGGTACCTGATCATCGTTTGGTTGAGGGTGTCTGTTTTTACTAAGTACCTGATCATCGTTTGGTGGTGGGTGTCTGTTTTTACTAAGTATCTGATCATCGTTTGGTGGTGAGTGTCTGTTTTTTCTAGGTACCTGATCATCGTTTGGTTGAGGGTGTCTGTTTTTACTAAGTACCTGATCATCGTTTGGTGGTGGGTGTCTGTTTTTATTTAGTACCTGATCATCGTTTGGTGGTGGGTGTCTGTTTTTACTAAGTATCTGATCATAGTTTGGTGGTGGGTGTCTGTTTTTTCTAGGTACCTGATCATCGTTTGGTGGTGGGTGTCTGTTTTACTAAGTACCTGATTATTATACAGAGAAGCATATAACTTCTATTCGTTGCTGAAATCTGAAGACATAAAACAACGTAAAACCCTGCGAGCTAAACTTGCTAAAATGAGTGAATTAAATGTACATAAGTAGCATGTATTTGAATAAAGTTCAAAACGAGTCAAATTAAAAGTTATATAATTTTATAAATCATAGTTGACCAATCATGCATACCTCATTTTCAAACTCCATTGATAACTTTATTACGTTACATTACACAAACTATCTTTATCTGTAATAGCTTTAAATTAACATACATTACACGTCAAACTATCTATATCTGTATTAGCTTTAAGTTAGCAGTTTGAGTACATGTATATATATATCAGGTTAAACTTAGGATAATGTGTGGTAATTGCATATATAAGGGATTTCTAATACTAATACTGATTTTTCAACAATATTAAGTAATTTATGTACCTTTTCCAAACTTAATTGAAACCATTTTTTGTTATACAGCCGAAGTTAATATACCGAGACAATCCCAGAAAGTCTCCGACCAATATTATACAGTAGGAACATGATCATATATCATATATCACAAATGTAAGGTAGAAAGTACGTACATTATATGTAAATATTTAGGAATAGTTGAGGTTCACTATGGACTATATAGGTAGCAGCTTCCCGACCTTTGATGATTGTATATAGATAACATGTGTAGGGATGACCTATAATCTACAAATGACCACACTGGTATTTCTTACATCCATCATCAGTATAACTTCTGTAGCTAATCAAGATTCTTCTCATCTGCAATCTAACCAAAACACGTGCCCGTTATTTCTGGAAATATTATGAAATTCTCTTGCTAATTCTAAAATTGTTGAAAGCATTCTATTGGTTATTTTGTAATTTCATTAACAAGTTGTGTCATTAGCCTGTTTTGAGGGGGTGCTGTGAAGGGAGACATACCTATCATTCCATGCACGTGAGATTACAAGATATGTAATTGCATTCTTATTCAGACAAACATCTATCTCTTGGTGATGGTTGTATTAAACGGATAACATACCCAGAGAGTCAAGCGTGAGTATATATTTTAAAAACATATCAATTAATAACTAAAGAAAAGCAAATCTTAAAGGAACGGTCTATTAAGTCCAAACTGACTAAAGGTTTCACTTTGATGCATTCTTTCTAACTTTCTACTATAAAAATTTGCGAGTGTTACCATCATTATGAGCGTGCGCGTGTTTGTGTATAAATGAGTGTATGTACAAATGTACGTATATCCTCGTTTATTAATGTTGAAAGAAACAAATATTTTTCCCCATTAAATTATCGTTGGAAAAGTCGAAAATATTTGTTTTAAAGTATCAAAAAATAATTAGACTTCATAAAAATATTTTCATTATCAGTTTTAATCAGAAGTCAGAAAGGTTAAATATTTGTTAGAATTAACAGCATGGATATAATCACCAATAATAGACAACGAACAGCTGCAACAAAATGGCAGCTATTTTGAGAAAGTTATCTTACGAAAGAAAACACCTTCCTTATCAGTTAGTGGTTACTTCGCTGTAGCATTCTTCTATGATGATTTTTATTTTACAGATAAGAATCGGAATATTAATTACAAAGATAGAATGGCACGCTTTAGATCTGAATTACACATCCCAGTGCACAGAGACGAAATGAACTTCCAGGATCGACAAGTAAAGTCCTGGCAAGACACAGAGACAAAAATGGAACAGCAGAGGAAGGAATGGGATGATGAATTTGATCGATTACGGAGCGATTTTTTTACACTTAAACCAGTCGATAAAATTCGGAATAGCCCAGAAAGACTTGATCAATTGAAAACCAATTATGAAACGGATCCATTTGGAAATCAAAAATTTTTGGTTCGATTTGATGTTAGTGAATTTAGACCTGAAGAAATTCAAGTTCGCACACAGGACGGTAAAATATCCGTATCTGCAAAACAACAACAGAAATCTTCTACATCATCCGTCAGTAAGGAATATAATAGAAACATTGATATACCGAGTAATGTGGATGAGGATAAATTACAATGTGTACTGAGCAAGGATGGAATATTGACTGTCGAGGGACCGTTGAAAAAGGGCCATCTTGTTACCACTAATTATTTACCCATTCAACAAGGTCCTGGAAGTGTCTCGCCTGTACCAACGATTCACAACCAAGTGGCAATCTCCAAACCGTTAGAAGTGGCAACACCTGTCAAAAACCCCATTATAACGGAACCCGATGGTACACGTAAACTACGTTTATCAGTCGACGTCGGTGAATTCAAACCGGACGAAATTGTAGTGAAAACGGCAGAAAAGAAATTAATTGTTCATGCCGAGCACGAAGAAAAATTGTCAGGAAGGACACTTCATAAAGAATTTAACAAGGAATACGAACTTCCGGATAGCGTAGATCAGTCGGCTATTACGGCATATATAGGAGAGGAAGGAAAGTTATACATCGAAGCGCCATTAAAGCCAGCACAACAGAAGAGATATTCTATAACCCAGACACACGACGTTAGGAAGGTTGTTGTTACGAAAGAGTCACAAGTGACTATAACGGACAGTCAAAACAGACCTATGATAACAATCAATGTTCACCGTAACTAAATGGAGTAAGAGCGGAAGGATTTCAATGTTGTGATAGGTGCCATAGTAAGCTTGCTTTTCGTTGTAATAGTAAGTGTATGGACACTGTATGAATCCTGTGTTTGCTTCGTATAACCTGTGTATCTTTAGGATGCAGAACTAAGTATGTCTGTTGATAAGATGTATAGACAATAATTTGGAATGACGCCATATCGAACTGCCAAGAAAAACAATTACGGTGAAATTATTATGAATGAAAGTTAGTTTGACTGTTATCACCTTGTATATGAGTCTGGAGTCTTTTATTATGTCATAAATAACTTCATTGTTTGGTGCTTTGCAAGTGGTTTTCCATCTTCATCCGAGAAAAATATGTCTGTATTGCGTATACTTATATGAAAAGAGTTTCTCATTTTAAGTTTTATTTCTTTTTGTTAATATGGTTAAGTTTAGTTTGTTAGATAAGTTTAAAAGACTATATAAATCCTTGATAAAACATAATAAAATAAAACTGACAGAGAATATTTATAATTTATTAAAGATTTCAAATTCATGTAATACATTTAATATGTATTATTAATATTGAAAAGAATAATTATGTTTGTGTTTTTTTTTACTTTTTCGAGTATTTATGAAATTTTTAAATCTGTTTCTGATATGGTAATATAATGTTTATAAATTATTTTTTTTAGCTCAGTAATAATCTCACTATATTCTTCATATTGTCGACGTTTTGTAACTGCAGCATTGTCAGTATTCTTTGTCATACCTTAGAGATTGTAGAGTGAATATCAATACTATTTTCGGCAGAGTTTTAAGTTAAACTATTATAACGTATACCATATATTATACGCCCAAGCACTCGTACAAAAATCCGTCTTGCAATTAGTCATAAGATATGAGAGTTATTATTTAGTTAATTAGTTATTTGTTTATTTATATACGTAATGCATGTATCCCTCAAGGAGTTGAAGTATTGTAACATGAAACACTGGAGTGGTGTATTTAGAAATCACTAATTAATCATTTTGTTATAAAAGTATGGAGACATGACTGCCAAGAACAAAATTATTCCGAAAAACCCAAAGACAAAGATATGAAGATAATTATTGATGCAGGAAATGTATTAAGTCTTATAATGTTACGAGATTGGCCAAGAGATGACAGATACATTCTTTATTGTTTTATCGGTAATCATTTGGCAGTTCTTTAAGATTATACTTGGCTCTTCTTTGCAAGCATAAACATTTCACGTAATAGTTCTTTTCGGAATTTGATGAACATGCATATTTAATGTGTTAATTAAGTGTACGTGTTTAAGCTTGTGTAAAGAATAGAAAATAATGAGCCAATATATAAAAAGTTCCTTAAAATTAAATAATGCCGAAATGGCGATCCTCAACCATACACTTATGAATGACAGATTAGTACGCGATATAAATTACTATGGTTACTGATATCGGTCATTACTGCTTTTAAATTCTACATTGTATTCAAAGCTGACGCTGTTGATATACAACTAGTAAAATAATTATTTACTAAACTATTTTTAGCCTCATCAAGTGTCTATAATATTTGAATGGCTCCGAGTGTTAAGAATTTTCGAAGTGACTGTGAGTGCAAATATTGGTAACCTTCAGTGAAATTCGGGGATGAGTGTGAGGAGAGTTTCTAGTTTGGATGAGTATTTATAACGCACAGTATTCTTACCGTATTTTGTAGTACCGAAACCGATGTACACTCATTTAAATCCCCCTCTCCGACTCCGTTTATGTAGTATTTTTTCCTTTACATTGTTTATCCCGTAACTCACCGACCCGTCTGTCTGTTTACTTTAACACGCTAGATTTCCATGAATATACTGTAAAATATTCAATATAAAGTTTGATAGAAACAAAGAAGTCAGCTAAAGGCATAATTATAGGGTTTGTCTTTTACTGTGTGTACATCACATTTGAGTGTTTTCATATTTTCATTGTATTTTTATACAGTAAGCTCTCTTAAACTGTGATGACGTTGTACTTAATTGTTAAATAAATTAATGTTATAATAAATGTTCATAATGTTGGTTTTTTAGCACTTGTTTCTATGATTACTAATGCAGGTGGTAACTCGTATGATATAGTACCAACTCCGGTAACCCATAAAGTATCCACTGCGGTAGCCCGTATAGTACCAACTCCGGTAATCTATATAGTACCCACTGCGGTAACCCGTATAGTACCAACTCCGGTAGTCTATATAGTACCCACTGCGGTAACCCGTATAGTAACAACTCCAGTAATCTATGTAGTACCCACTACGGTAACCCGTATAATATCCACTGCGGTAACCCGTATAGTACCAACTCCGGTAATCTATATAGTACCCACTGCGGTAACCCGTATAGTACCAACTCAGGTAATCTATATAGTACCCACTGCGGTAACTCGTATAGTACCAACTCCGGTAATTTATATAGTACCCACTGCGGGTTACCGTACGATATCCACTGCGGTAACCCGTATAGTACCAACTCCGGTAATCTATATAGTAGCCACTGCGGTAACCCGTATAGTACCCACTGCGATAACCCGTATGATATCCACTGCGGTAAGCCGTATAGTACTAACTCCGGTAATCTATATAGTACCCACTGCGGTAACCCGTATGATATCTACTGCAGTAACCCGTATAGTAACAACTCCGGTAATATATACAGTACCCACTCCGGTAACCCGTATGGTATCCACTGCGGTAACCCGTATAGTACCAACTCCGGTAATCTATATATATACTACCCACTCCGGTAACCCGTATGTCATCCACTGTGGTTATCCGTGTAGTACCAACTCCGGTTATCTATATAGTACCCACTGCGGTAACCCGTATGATACTGTAACTTTTAGCAAAAATATAATAGTCAGTCTTGTCTTTTGTGATTTTACTTCATACCTATTCAAGCGAGTTTTACATTAGGTTTATATTAACCATTAGCAACACAGGTGGGAGAACCATTCAATAATGTTTATTTCAGGAAGTTTATCTTGATTTGCGTATTTTCTTTCACGATGTGACTGATGAAAGAGTAACAGTTTTATATATTTTATGATAAATCTGATGGCCAGCTATGAAGAAGATATAGTCTGAGATATAATTTGATTTATAGAGTACGAACTTTTCCCTTTAAAAAAACTAGAAAGGTAACCAATGAGAAAGTTGTTCACCAGAAACCAAATGTGAGACTGTCAAAGGCTATCCTAGGGCATCTGATTTTGGACATAGAATTTTTTGTGAACGCTCAACCCTACCGCTACCAGCTCGGACATTGGTCACGGTGGTCAATCCCACCACTAACGGCTCGGACACTGGTCACTTGTCGTCAAACAATTGTACCTACATTAATCTCGTGTACCTCCCATATCCTTAGTTACACATAAAACGTTAGGCTGGAATTTTGAAGTTCATGTACGTGGTCTTTTAGTAAGTAATCAAGACCCATTTGTGACATTCGGTTGTTATCTGCTCTTTGGTCGGGTTGTTGTCTCTTTGACACATTCCCCATTTCCATTATCAAATTTACGTATCAACATTAAACAAACGAAGAAAAAGTGTAATACTAACACAACGCAAGTGCTCCTAAGATTTTGTTTCCCACAAAACATGTTGTTATATTTATATATGACAGTCTAAACATGTTGTTATATTTATATATGACAGTCTAACATGTTGTTATATTTATATATGACAGTCTAAACCTGTTGTTATATTTATATATGACAGTCTAAACATGGTGTTATATTTCTATATGACAGTCTAAACATGTTGTTATATTTCTATATGACAGTCTAAACATGTTGTTATATTTCTATATGACAGTCTAAACATGTTGTTATATTTCTATATGACAGTCTAAACATGTTGTTATATTTCTATATGACAGTCTAAACATGTTGTTATATTTCTATATGACAGTCTAAACATGTTGTTATATTTCTATATGACAGTCTAAACATGTTGTTATATTTCTATATGACAGTCTAAACATGTTGTTATATTTCTATATGACAGTCTAAACATGTTGTTATATTTCTATATGACAGTCTAAACATGTTGTTATATTTCTATATGACAGTCTAAACATGTTGTTATATTTCTATATGACAGTCTAAACATGTTGTTATATTTCTATATGACAGTCTAAACATGTTGTTATATTTCTATATGACAGTCTAAACATGTTGTTATATTTCTATATGACAGTCTAAACATGTCATACATTGGTAGATATAAATAGTGAACGCTGAGTTAATCAACACTTTCGTTTAATTGTCATATAGATAACATATTTGTGAGTAAACCAGTCGATGTTTATATTCTGGTACCCATCAATATAGTTGCACGAGCTTTACACGTGTACAGTTCCTAGTTTCGTAAGAGGATTATGTAATGGAATCTAAGAAGATAAAACCGATTTAATCTGCTTATAGTTTGTAATTGGTTATTCAAAATGTTGTATTTGCCTCTTTGACATGCTAAAGTTATCATTCTTAATTATGTTTTTTAAAAGTACTAGTATTTAAACAAAATACAGACTTTAGAAATCTTAGAAATACTCAACCTGTCCCGAAGTTTTTTGTCTTTGTTATATATCTTTAGATAAAAAAAAAATGGTTCAACATACGTCACTAAGACGGCAGTTCAATAACAGAGAGACATAAATAAGTAACATTCATCCCACGCGAGGCATCATATATCCTATTTGCTTCTTACGTAGTAGTTGCATATTTACAGTTCCCATAGTACCAACCACACGAATATTTGTTCTGTTTACTGCGGGGATTTCATTCCGACATATTTTACCAAGAAAATCTATTTTCTTCAGATATAAATGCAACCTGACACTTGTTAAAGTTGAAATGGAAACATGAACAGTTTGTATATATATAGTTAAGTTAACGGTTTTGGTGAAATTGTAACATAATATAAACAAATAGTGTTCACAGTGTGGGTACGGAACTGTACGGTTTTCTAATAATTTGTTCATTCGAGAGACTGTCAAGCGGGGCTCCGACATTTGCAAAATAACAAGTTGCTCGATGGAAACTTTGATGAACTCTTATGTTACTATATAAAAAGAAATCAAAATGTATGCTTGTTGGATCAGACAGAAAACTGGTTAACTGTAGTGAAAGATTATGTGTTTTACAATTCATGGTGGGTTAAAACTAGGTCTCTGGCGTGTGACGCAAATTTCATGGTAGGTAAAAACTAGGTTTCTGGTATGGGACATGTACAACGCATGGTGGGTTTTAAACTAAGTCTCTGGCTTTGGGCATGTACAATTCATGTGGGGTAAAAACTAGGTTTCTGGCGTGGGACATGTACAACGAATGGTCGGTTGTAAACTATATTTCTGGCGTGGCATATGTACAACGCATTGTGGGTTTTAAACTAGGTCTCTATTCCAATGTACAATGCATGGTGGGGTTAAACTAGGTATCTGGCGTGTGACATGTACAATACATGGTGGGCTTTAAACTAGGTCTCTGTCGTAGGACATGTACAATGCATGGTGGGTTTCAAACTATATTTCTGGCTTGGGACATGTACAACGCATTGTGGGTTTTAAACTTGGTCTCTGTCGTGGAACATGTATAATGCGTGGTGGGGTAAAACTAGGTCTCTGGCGTGTGACATGTACAATACATGGTGGGTTTTAAACTAGGTCTCTGTCGTGGGACATGTACAATGCATGATGGGTTTTAAACTATATTTCTGGCGTGGGACATGTACAACGCATTGTTGGTTTAAACTAGGTCTCTGTCGTGGAACATGTACAATACATGGTGGGGTGAAACTAGGTCTCTGGCGTGTGACATGTACAATACATGGTGGGTTCAAACTAGGTCTCTGGTGTGTGGCATGTACAACGCATGCTGGGTTAAAACTAGGTCTCTGGTTTGTGACATGTACAACGCATGTTTGGTTAAAACTAGGTCTCTTGCGTGTGACATGTACAATGCATGGTGGGTTCAAACTAGGTCTCTAGCGTATGACATGTACAACCCATGGTGCGTTAAAACTAGGTCTCTGGTATGAGACATGTACAATGTATTTTGAGTTAAAACTAGGTTCCTAGCGTGTGACATGTACAACGCATGGTGGGTTAAAATAAGGTCCCTAGCGTGTGATATGTACAATGCATGTTGGGTTAAAACTACATATAGGTCTCTAGCGTGTGATATGTGTACAATGCATGTTAGGTTAAAACTAGGTCTCTAGCGTGTGATTTGTACAATGGATGTTGGATTAAAACTACGTCTCTGGCGTGGGACAGATACAATACATGGTGGGTTTAAACATATTCTCTGGTGTGTGACATGTACAATGTATGGTGGGTTTAAACTTGGTCTCTATAGCGTATGGCATGTACAACCCATGGTGCGTTAAAACTAGGTCTCTGGTATGAGACATGTACAATGCATTTTGGGTTAAACTAGGTCCCTAGCGTGTGACATGTACAACGCATGGTGGGTTAAAATAAGGTCCCTAGCGTGTGATATGTACAATGCATGTTGGGTTAAAACTAGGTCTCTAGCGTGTGATATTTACAATGCATGTTGGGTTAAAACTAGGTCTCTAGCGTGTGATTTGTACAATGGATGTTGGATTAAACTACGTCTCTGGCGTGGGACAGATACAATACATGGTGGGTTTAAACATATTCTCTCGTGTGTGACATTTACAATGTATGGTGGGTTTAAAGTTGGTTTCTGGCGTGTGACATGTACAATGCATGGTGGGTTTAAACTAGGTCTCTGTCGTGGGTTATGCACAAAGCATGGTGGGTTTAAAATAGGCCCCTAATGTGGGTCATGTACAATGCATGCATAGTGGGTTGTGAACTAGAATATCTGAATTGGTAGAAAAAATGTTAATGCAAAGGTATATTCAGTACACGAAACATATGAATCGCCATCAATTGCATAGTAACTGTATATATAAGATAGAAACCCATTGAAGATGTAAAGCAAAGAAAAATAGAAGACTTAGAATTTGTATGAAATCATGCTTGTCTTCGCCCTAATATGACTGATTGTACCACGAGCTATATATGTTTTATTTAAAATAGCCTTTTACCAATTCATGTTGAATGTGTACACCAGCTTTGAAAGAATTGTTTCACTTTTTCTCTAAACTTGGGAACTTATATTAATTAAGAAATCATTTTCCTACCAGTTTCGTGTTAATATTAAATCGTCGTAAAGTTTTCAATCCATATCACTGAAACCTCAAAACCAGATTACACACATGTTGATGCTAATATGGAATTGTTAAATGATTTTTTTTTTATTTTTTTTTTTTAGGAACAATCATTTTTCATCGAAATCTACAGAAGACACTACACAATTTGTGTAATCAACTTATCCTAGAGCATTTTGTCCGGATCAATTAAACTTCGCAGAGCACTTGTACATATATTGAAGTTATGCACATGCTGTTATAAATTTGTTTGACCAATTTTATCCCACATTCCCAGATTTGTTAAATTCGTTGTTTTTAACATAATTTCAAAGATTGTAATAATTTTAGTTTTAACAAACAGCTCTTTGTGCGTTTTTCATTGTGTAGTACGTGTTTTCCCTGTTTCATATACTCGCGATCACATATATTTAAATATCAGTTTTGACCATTCTCAATTGATTAATAATAAGTCTGCGCAGCTCAACCACCCAAGTCTTATTACATTAATAAATCTTTACGTAGACAGCTTCAAAAATATAAATAATATCTATCCAGGATTTACAAAATCATCTAAAAGCGATAGACTGTAATTACTTTTAAGATCATTTAATGCAGGCTTGCTGTTCTATTAATTAAAAAGTCGTTTGCACTGAGGAGGGTGGACACCACACCAGCAGTATTAATATTTACTTTTTATTATAGTATTAATGAATGGGTGTTTTTATAATGGCCCTGTTATATGTCCAAGGTCTGTTATAATGGTCGAGGAAGTCTGTAATGGCCCGAGGTAACGCCGAGGGCTATTACAGACATCCGAGGTCATTATTACTGACCGAGGACATATAACAGGGCCATTATAAAAACACCCATTTCTTAATACATTTATTAACCAACTGAACAAAAGTGTACGTGTTGCTGCTAACTTGATGTACTGTCTTACTCTTTTAATGACAGTTTAGTTTGAACAAAATAATTTGTACTTCACCATTATAAAGCTTTAAATATACCAAATATCCAAGATATTAAGTCTGGCGTACTAAATTATAATCCTGGTACTTTTGATAACTATTGAAAGAGATATGTGTTAAAAACAGGATGAACAGTGATCCCTTTATATGGTTCTTTAATGTTGGTTGCTGGTTACTAAATTAAATAAAATACAAAAAGGTATTATACTCTTTACAACTTAGTTTTATTAACTTGATTAAAAGCACTAACAGGGCTTAATACAGACAAACTGGGCATTAATACAGGGCCATTACAGAAAAACAGGGCCATTACAGAAAAAACAGGGCCATTACAGAAAAACAGGGCCATTACAGAAAAAACAGGGCCATTACAGAAAAATAGGGCCATTACAGAAAATATGTAATTTTTAATAAACAGTCATTTTTGGCAATAATGCACTTAGTTGGTTAATAAATGATAATATTCTAACAATATTTTATGTATTTTCGCACTGCGTAATTTGTATTTTCGATTTACCTTCATTTTCTCGGGAGCCATTCCATAATATATATATAAAATAAAAAGATGATATTATGTGTGTGAGGTGAATAATTCCATCTCATCTATATCATTAGTTTTGAAGCTTTGACTTCGTTCAGCAACAAACATCTACTTCTAAGTTTGTTTCCTGTGTATATTTATTTGATAGTCTTCATGAATAAACTGAATTTGTTTAATTACTTACGCAATTAAAAGCACCTGTCTTCTCTAATATATGGAGTTGATTTGAAACACCTGGTGTCTGGTTTTGGAAGCGCTCTGAAAACTTATCTGTGTCCTAAGTGGCTATATCAAACATGTCGTAATTTAGGAAAAGTCATATTGTTAGGTTGGTCATAACTTTAAAATATTTTCTATGCATGTTAATTTGTTAACAAATACGACCGTCGATATATGATCAAAGTCTGAATTAGGTATAGATATAAAAGAAGTACCACGAAATCTTAAATTATGTAATTTTTGCCCAATTAAAGATATAGCTGATGAATGTCACTTCTTCTTTCATTGCGAAATATAAACTAAAATTTAAGAAATAATTAATTCACTGAAATTGCTTCTCAAATTACAGACATGTTTAAGAAAAAACTACAATATAATTATACTCAATCCATCAAATTTTCAGCAGGTACAAAGTTTAGGTTCCTTTTTAAAACTGTCAATGAAACTGACATGACTAAGGACAGAGGACTCTTGATTTACCATGGTTAAAAGCTTTGTGGTATATTAATATGTTGTAATTTATATTTTGATTTGTCACTATATTATATACTTGCAACAATTAATATATACATATATATATATTATATGTATGAGTGTATGTTAGTTTCGTTTTTCAGTTTGTCACAAACATGTTTAATTTGTTAATATGACAAATTGGCAATACAGATTATTATATATGTGTTTATTTAGGAAGCAGAGCAAATATTTTTTGTAGAAGTATGCCGCCTAGGGACTACAATAATCCACTGAAATATTAGCATGATTAACCAATTTTATTTGTATGTGATGTTTGCATTGATCTCAGATTTGCATTAACTAAAAAGACAATTTATGAAAAAGCCTTGTGCAACAAAATAAGTTCTGTTCATATTGATTATAAAAGATTATATGTCTTTTAATTAAAAACTACTAAAATTAATATGCAAATATGTCGATGTTTTGATTGAAAAAAGAACGTTGTAATTCACATGTTCTTGTACACAGTTTTCATTCTACTGACGTCTATTCACATGTTCTGTTAAACTGTTTTCATTCTACTGACGTCTACCTATTCACATGTTCTGTTAAACAGTTTACATTTTACTGACGTCTACCTATTTACATTTTCTGTTAAACAGTTTTCATTCTACTGACGCCTACCTATTCACATGGTCTGTTAAACAGTTTTCACTCTACTGACGTCTACCTATTTACATGTTCTGTTAAACAGTTTTCATTCTACTGACGTCTACCTATTTACATGTTCTGTTAAACAGTTTTCATTCTACTGACGCCTACCTATTCACATGGTCTGTTAAACAGTTTTCATTTTACTGACGCCTACCAATTTACATGTTCTGTTAAACAGTTTTCATTTTACTGACGCCTACCTATTCACATGTTCTCATTTTTAAACAGTTTTCATTTTACTTATGCCTACCTATTCACATGTTCTGTTTAACAGTTTTCATTCTACTGACGCCTACCTATTTACATGTTCTGTTAAACAGTTTTCATTCTACTGACGCCTACCTATTTACATGTTCTGTTAAACAGTTTTCATTCTACTGACGCCTACCTATCTACATGTTCTGTTAAACAGTTTTCATTCTACTGACGCCTACCTATTTACATGTTCTGTTAAACACTTTTCATTCTACTGACGTCTACCTAGTATTCACATGGTCTGTTAAACACTTTTCATTCTACTGACGTCTACCTAGTATTCACATGGTCTGTTAAACAGTTTTCATTCTACTGACGCCTACCTATTCAAATGTTCTGTTAAACACTTTTAATTATACTCACGTCTCATATTTACATTTATAATACTTTTTTTAGTCTTCAGCTTTCATCTTAAATAAAATGATTTCCTCAACAAAAAGCCAACATGACTGAAGATGATTATCTTTGAAATAACCCTTTACATGTTTGATTGTATCTTGTTTAGTTCTAATCAGAAATATGCAACAGTTTGTGCACACTCACTTCCGGGGAATTTAAGATCGACCTGGCAGTGTACCAAACTATTTCAAAATCTAAATTTAAACAATTAATGAGGCTTTCAATCTATTTGTAATCCTTTACTCATAGAAATATGCAATTTCAGCAAAGTTAAAAACAGAAAACTTTCTGAAATAATTTAAGTTATATGTAATATAAGACATTCACACTTAAAAGTATACACTGATTGTAAGTAAAGTAGTCAAACTATATACTGATTATAAGTAAAAGATGTCAAAATATATACTGATTGTAAGTAAAGTAGTCAAACTATATACTGATTATAAGTAAAAGATGTCAAACTATATACTGATTATAAGTAAAAGATGTCAAACTATATACTGGTTATAAGTGAGAGAAGTCATAAAAGTTACAGATGCATCAAATAATCAAAAACGATATAAAAACAAGTTTTCTCATGTCTCATTGATTTGTTCTATGTATTTCGTTTCACCATTTTGTATATATATGCATTGCTATAGGATTTTTTTGTGAGGGATTGAGAAGTAAAGACCATCGAGTTTTCTATACATCGATATCGTTAAATATCAGCCGCGAACACAATGTTTTCTACACATCGATATCGTAAAAAATCAGCAACGGACACAATGTTTTCTACACATCGATATCGTAAAATATCAGCAACGGACACAATGTTTTCTACACATCGATATCGTAAAATATCAGCCACGAACACAATGTTTTCTACACATCGATATCGTAAAATATCAACCACGGACACAATGTTTTTTACACATCGATATCGTATAATATCAGCCACGACCACAATGTTTTCTACACATCGATATCGTAAAATATCAGCAACGAACACAATGTTTTCTACACATCGATATCGTAAAATATAAGCCGGGAGGACAATGTTTTCTACACATCGATATCTTAAAATTTCATCCGCGAACACAATGTTTTCTACACATCGATATCGTAAAATATCAGCCGCGAACACAATGTTTTCTACACATCGATATCGTAAAATTTCATCCGCGAACACAATGTTTTCTACACATCGATATCGTAAAATATCAGCCGCGAACACAATGTTTTCTACACATCGATATTGTAAAATATCAGCCGCGAACACAATGTTTTCTACACATCGATATCGTAAAATATCAGCCACGGACACAATGTTTTCTACACATCGATATCGTAAATTATCAGCCGCGAGGCTGCAGATATTCTTTATAGAAAGTTTTAGGAAGAGGTGTGGGTTTTTTTTTAAACATATCTTAAAAAATGTACGATTAAGGTTCAGGATGAAATAAATCTGAAGTTACCTCTGAATTGTTTGCTGCAATTATTCGCTAGCTTGAGTCAAATAAACCAATATATGTATTATGCTATGGTTTTGTTGTTTTGCAGGGTTAATGACTTCTGCCCTCTTAACATCATATCAATCTGACTTTGATAAACAGAGGAACTGTCATGTAAATTGATGGAAAAATAGAACAATGTTAAACAATTATGGCGTTTGGCGTGTTATACATGTTATATATCTCCTTGTCCAATTTAACTGGATATCCACAATATACAAACAAATATATACATTAATGTAAATTTTTAAACTTGTTGTCAAAATATATACTGATTGTAAGTAAAGTAGTCAAACTATATACTGATTATAAGTAAAAGATGTCAAACTATATACTGATTATAAGTAAAAGATGTCAAACTATATACTGGTTATAAGTGAGAGAAGTCATAAAAGTTACAGATGCATCAAATAATCAAAAACGATATAAAAACAAGTTTTCTCATGTCTCATTGATTTGTTCTATGTATTTCGTTTCACCATTTTGTATATATATGCATTGCTATAGGATTTTTTTGTGAGGGATTGAGAAGTAAAGACCATCGAGTTTTCTATACATCGATATCGTTAAATATCAGCCGCGAACACAATGTTTTCTACACATCGATATCGTAAAAAATCAGCAACGGACACAATGTTTTCTACACATCGATATCGTAAAATATCAGCAACGGACACAATGTTTTCTACACATCGATATCGTAAAATATCAGCCACGAACACAATGTTTTCTACACATCGATATCGTAAAATATCAACCACGGACACAATGTTTTTTACACATCGATATCGTATAATATCAGCCACGACCACAATGTTTTCTACACATCGATATCGTAAAATATCAGCAACGAACACAATGTTTTCTACACATCGATATCGTAAAATATAAGCCGGGAGGACAATGTTTTCTACACATCGATATCTTAAAATTTCATCCGCGAACACAATGTTTTCTACACATCGATATCGTAAAATATCAGCCGCGAACACAATGTTTTCTACACATCGATATCGTAAAATTTCATCCGCGAACACAATGTTTTCTACACATCGATATCGTAAAATATCAGCCGCGAACACAATGTTTTCTACACATCGATATTGTAAAATATCAGCCGCGAACACAATGTTTTCTACACATCGATATCGTAAAATATCAGCCACGGACACAATGTTTTCTACACATCGATATCGTAAATTATCAGCCGCGAGGCTGCAGATATTCTTTATAGAAAGTTTTAGGAAGAGGTGTGGGTTTTTTTTTAAACATATCTTAAAAAATGTACGATTAAGGTTCAGGATGAAATAAATCTGAAGTTACCTCTGAATTGTTTGCTGCAATTATTCGCTAGCTTGAGTCAAATAAACCAATATATGTATTATGCTATGGTTTTGTTGTTTTGCAGGGTTAATGACTTCTGCCCTCTTAACATCATATCAATCTGACTTTGATAAACAGAGGAACTGTCATGTAAATTGATGGAAAAATAGAACAATGTTAAACAATTATGGCGTTTGGCGTGTTATACATGTTATATATCTCCTTGTCCAATTTAACTGGATATCCACAATATACAAACAAATATATACATTAATGTAAATTTTTAAACTTGTTTTTATAAGTAAGTTAAAAGTTTTAATACAATCAATACAATTATAACTCTACGATAATTTATTGTCTTATAAGTTTATTGTTTAATTTAAAAATAAGGAGGTGAGGTATGATCGCCAAGACAACTATCCACCAAAGTTCAAATAAAGTGGATGTAATAATTAAAGCCTTCAACCATGAGAAAAACCCAGACCGTAAATTGTAAGCTATAAAAGGTCCGACATGAAAAATATAAAACACTTCAATTACAAAAACTAACGGTTATTTAATAACAAAACAATTTACGAAAAACAAATACTTCAGACAGACATGAACCAACGACAGCCACTTAGTGAACTACAGGCTCCTGACTTGGTATAGGCACAACGCATGTGGAGGGGTTAAACATGTTTGTGAACGCTCAACACTTCCCCTCACCTTGGAACCTTCCCCTAACATTTGGGCAATAGTGTTACAGCACACAATAAAAACAAACTATATAAAAACCAGTTGGAAAAGGCTTAACTCATCAGATCGATGCAAAGCAGAATAGCATCAAACAAAAACACGAATACAGACCGTAGATAGATAGATAGATAGATAATTTTATTAACCAATTATTGTGCCCAAAATTGAGCTATACGATTGAATGAATTACAAAATAAAGCACAGAAAAAAATAGGGTATGTACCAATCACTCATCCCTAACAACAACAAAAGACACAAAGTACTATACAGATCTGAGAGTACTCGCAGTTGCTGACAGTTAGTTCAACGCACAGACCAACTAATAAAAAAATACGCAGCTAAGACTAATTAACATTAATTTTGTTTATATTATGATATTAAGGTCACCTTTATTTGGTTGATAAAATGATCTGTATCTGTATGTATGAGGGTCTTCACGGAAAAGAGAACAACGTTATAAAAGAAATAAAGATTAGTAGAGAAAAATGAATCAAGACTTAAAGAATTACGAATATATGAGCATGTGTCACAAGTACGGGGCGCCGAATAGGACTCTTGTGGTTTTGTACAAAATTCAATTCTGTCATAACAAAATCATTTTTGTCTTACAAAACTATGTGATACAGACTTGTTTTATGAGAACTTCAATTTTGTGATGACAAAATTCAGTTTTGTCATGTCAGACAAAAGTCAATTTTGTCAAAAAGGAATGCAAATATAAACTTATTTGCATACAAAATTGACTTTTGTTACCTGATATAGAAATTAAAACACAAAAGTCAATAATTGTGTGAGACAAGATTCAATTTTGTCTCACAAAAAGTCAATTTTGTCTCACAAAAAGTCAATTTTGTCTCACAAAAAGTCAATTTTGTCTCACAAAAAGTCAATTTTGTGTAACAAAAGTCGATTTTGTATGCAATTTAGTTCACAAAATCCAAACTAAACTAATTTGCATACAAAATTGACTGTTGTCGCCCAATTTTCAAAGTAGGTAACAAAAGTCAAGTCTGTGTAACAAAAATGAATTTTGTCATGACAAAAGTGACTTTTGTCCACTGAAAGACAATTTTTTATGACAAAATTTTAAATTTGTAGTATGCTTCAAATTTTGTTAAACTCAACTCATTTTTGTTGAACAAAAGTCACTTTTGTCCTTACAAATTGAATCTCGAGTACAAAACCACAAGAGTCCCATTCGGCGCCCCGTAACAAGGCATTCAATACAATTATCAGTAAAATAGTCCAATAGGAAAAAAATGTATGCAGGGGGATATCCGTTGGCAAATAAAAAATGCAATGAATTATATAACTTTGGAACAAGAGATTATAATAGAAGAAAAAGAGTATCAGGATACTCAATGAAATGTAAAAACGGACAATCGAACGGACAGACGAACAATAATACCTACTGTCGTATAGAGATGTAAACCATGCATTAGGGTAATTAATAATTGTCACCCTGGAATAGGGATGGTTTATTGTGCCTACACAACTTAAAAAATGTAAACAACCCCTAGCTTCGAGTTTTTAATAGGTTTGTATTTTTGTATGAAGAATTTGCATGATATACGGTATTTAAGACTTGCTGATTTACGAAGAAGAAGATGTGGTATTAGTGCCAATGAGACAACTCTCAACCCAAGTCGCAGTGTTTAAAGGTATATGTTATTGTTATTTAATGTTAACATGTTTCTGGTCTACATACCAACTTTGGTTGTTTGTAATTGCTACACATTTGACTTCTTCTTACTATGAACATTAAAATTATTGCCTTTCTTCTTGTATACTGTTCCGGCACCTGTACATGAAGAACACGGAGTTTAATCGAGCACCAGTTTTATACATGTAGTTTTATTGTTGATATTCACCCAACATGTATTAAGTTTTATTGATATACAAGCATTATTTTGGTATACCTAAACGCAAGATTATATAGACAGAAGAAGAATTCACTGAAAAAAATACCTAGTAAATATTACTAGTTTGGCTAGTACTTCATTAAAAGTCCCTAGTAGATAATCAAACAACTAATTAGACTAGTATGTTTACTATCGTGGATGCATCGTATTACCAGGAACCAGCTGTGTAACTGATAACAGGATTTCCCGCCGGACGATATCATATTCGCGTGGCCAAGTTCTGTTGTACATGAAGTGATGGCCGCAATCAAACGAATAAAGAACCCGAGTGATTTTTGGCCTGATTCATTGAAAAGCTGTAAGTATTTTAACTAATTTGTGTTTTATTCTATCGTCTTAACTTGTTTACACAAAAAAAGAACCACATCATCTCGCCTTTCACGTAAAATAAAATGTACTACAGAAGATGGTCAAGATAACCTTGTGACACGTCGAACAAACTTATCTATTTAAGTTAAGATTTACAAGATGCAGATTTCGTTATTTTAATCTTTTTTAATACGAAACTAGTTAATAATCCTTCTATTTCACCACAGAAAACCGTAACTTAAATCCGAAACGTTTTATGATTATATAATTAAAGTGCGCCTCGTTATGAAATTAATATGGCTGCGCCCATGTAGTGAAAATATGAACCTTCCAAAGCTATTAACACAGTCAATACATGGTATATCTTCAACATTTTCACATCAAATATGAAATTGAGAAACCTTTGAAAGCTCCACAGAATGTACTTGATGACATGCATGCACCATGTAGGTGTACACTTGCATCTTGACTCTGAGTGCACAAATGCATTATAATTTCAAACAAGTAATAGCTTTTCTAAAAAGCTAGTCGTCTCTTAGCTCCAGGATGAAAGTAGAAAGTGTTAAAATTCATAAAGGCTAATACAATTTTTCATAATTTACTAATGTTTTTATGGGATAATTTACCAACAATGGATTAAAAAGGGTGATGCCTTAACTGTCTTTTAAATTAAATATGAAAATATTTATAAAAGTATATTTTAAACATGGCTCTGGGATAATTATTGTTTTTGCCAGTATTTTAACTCTCTGTATAGCAGTATAATTGTAGATTTAATATTAATGCATACATATTACACTCGTTAATGCCTTACTTGAAATACTTGTATGCAATTGCAATAAAAAGCTATAAAAAAAAAAGCACATACATGTAAATGTTGAGTGTGTATCTATATGTCTGACATGATGACTCACCTATCACACATAAGAAACAAAGTAAAATATAGTTTTTTAAATACAATGTATTTGTAGAAATTGACAGTAGAGTTCTAGTTAATCTATATTAATTAATATTGACAACACTACATGTAGTTTTATTATATGATTTTTGTATAATTTCAGGTTCTGTAAAAATCACAGGGGATGATAAATTTAGACAAGAAGGATCGACCACCAACATGCTACACTTACTGGAACTTGAAAAACCTGCAATTCACAAGAACAAGTCAAAGACTAGTATTACCGTACAAAGTGGTTGAGGGTATGGTCCCAGCTATCCAAACCTGACAAATTATTGGTAACAAGCAATCTTTACCAAAAAGGAACATCAAGCTGACACGCTTTGCAGACTTTGAAAGTGATTATTTATAAATTTGGTTAAGGCTATTGAAACAACAAACTGTGAAAACGAGCAATTTAAAAACACATTCTTCGTCAAAACTGTGATTCATTGAAAGAAGACGTAGTGTGCGCCAAGTCAGTTGAGAGCTTCAAAACAGCTCACCAAGGCCGTCAATATGAGTCCGCTCTCCTGTCAAGTTCAAGCCAGAATTGGGACCTTCGATGTAACAATGCAGATACATATATAGCATGAAAAGTTTTATATAATGAACATTTATATTTATATCTATTGATGTTTCAGTACAAGTATGATTATTTGTTTTTGTTGTGATCTATGACATACATGAATAGTATAAACAATTTTGAAAAAGTGTTATCTGTATACATGACAGTTCCGTGAAAATGTTAACCAACTTTTGTGTCAACTTATTCTTTAATCTAAAAACTGATACAAGCCAATATTAGAATTCAATAGATTAAGACTATAAAATCAGTTTTGACCTAGGCCTGTTCAAGTTTATTAATGTCAAAATAAGATAAAACAAAGTTTCATAATATAAAATATCAATGTAGGAGCAAACCGTGAAAATGATTTAGATCCTAGTGCAATATGAGATGGGTGACATGTATTTAGATCCTGGTGCTCTAGAGGGGTGACATTGAGTTGCATCTGTTTGCTCAAACTAAAATTTACAGTGCTTTAAAAAATGATAAGTGATCATGCTTTATAAAGTTATAAACTGTTAGGTACAATCTGTATACATTTGTACTTACTTCCTGACAATTTTATTTTTACTTCTAAGTGTTTTAAAATGTAAACTTTGAAGTAGGAAGACATAAAATAACTGATAAGTCTTACTTTGTTCTTTTTTTAAAAATAAATAATCGAGGGAGTGTTTATTCATTTTGGTTTTGCAGGGAGAGCTGATTGATCTAAAAAGGGGCCGTGCAATAACTAGATGGGTTATAATTTATTAAACTGAGCTTTAATTTTTTTTCATCGAAATAACTTTAGAATTGTAAACTGAATATTCTAAATACATGTATGAAATATTGTTAATATTGATTAGGGTACAGCTTATTAATGGTTTTGAAACATGAATTTAAATGGTTACTTTTGAAGTAAATTGAGAACATGTTACCTATTTGTTTGTTGTTGGTTGGACACTTTTTTCTATACTTGAAATTAACTACTTTGTATTGTCTACTCAAATGTATTTTACAGTTCTGATGTTATGCATCTTATATGTAAATAAAATATTTAGGATTTATCTTTAAAATTATTTTGCTGAACCTCACACACTGACAAATTTAGTTACATGTAGGTAACTGTAAAGCTTTCAGGCCTAACATGGCGAAATTTGAATGAGAATGTGTGAAAGAGAAAACAACAAGAACAAGGAGTGAAAAGAAATAGTTTTGTCTTTATTGACATTGAAGGTCAATTATCACTACAGATGCAACAAATTTTTATTTGCATTCATTGGCAACCAAAGTATACATTGTAAGTCAATTCATATTGAGGATATTGTGACCTATTGCTGATGTTTTTGCTAGTCTTTTCAGGTCATTGTTGTATATTTATCTTTCAAAATTATTGCTATTGTCATTGTGTTTCCTGAATTGAAAGATCACAAACACATATAACTACCTAGAAGCTTCCTGTTGATTTTACTGAGTGATGGATTTAGGGGCCCTTAGGCCCCTTAAATGGGAAAAATGTAATTGATTATACCGTGAAAAATTTAACTATGACTTGAGTGAGCCCCCTTTTATGGCAGTCCCCCTTACTAAAAAAAATTGGATTTATTATTTTGAACTTTGTACCAGTACAATAGAGAAATAGCTACAAGAAATTGCACTGCTATGAAACTATGCATACAAATCAATATAAAAAAGAATCCTTAATCCAGTAACATTGCTACATGTAGGTACGAAAAAGTACCACACGAGGGTGACCTGGTACAAGTACTTATAATCCTTAATCCAGTAACATTGCTACATGTAGGTACGAAAAAGTACCACACGAGGGTGACCTGGTACAAGTACTTATAGCTAGTAAAGTTACTAGCTGAAGGAGGTATTCCTACTAGGAAATGTTTGTAGAGTTACTTGAAGCTAGTAGAATCACTAGTCTTACCATGTATTTGCCACTAGGAGAACCTAGTTATGTTACTAAAAGGTAGTAAAATTACTTATTCAGACTAGTAAAGTCACCAAGCAGTCTAGCAAAATTACTAAGGACTCTAGTGTAATTACTAAGTAGCCTAGTAAATTTACTTTGATGGCCTAGTAAAGTTACTAAGTAGGCTAGTAAATATACTTCTGGCCTAGTAATCTCATGGACAGTAAGTTTACTAGTTTACCTAGTAGAGATTACTAGGTATTTTTTTCAGTGAAGTATACTTAACAAACAAAACTATTTTCATTTACCTGTGTATAATATCAGAGACATATGTATATATGTCTCTGATAATATGACGTAATGTTTTCAAAGTTGATGTTTTTCTGAAAATGTTTAACATTTAACAGCGGTATAATATTTTTTACATTGTATCATAGATCAAATTTATTCGTTCAATGTGTGTGTTGATTTTTGTTACTACGTTTTTTGATTGAGTTAAGCCATTCCAAATGATATTTTATAGTGTGTCTTTCTATGTTGTGATTTTACACTATTGTTTCAGATGAGGGAGAATGTTTGGTACCATTAAAACGTTTAACCCCGCTGCAATTATTTGCACCTGTCCTAAGTCAGGAATCTGATGTTCAGTGGTTGTCGTTTGTTTTTGTGGTTCATAAATCATAATGTTTCTCGTTTCTCGTTTTTGTCGAGCCTGCGACTATGTTGCAAAAGCGAGACATAGCGATCCTACATTCCGTCGTCGGTGTCGTTGCCATCGTCGTCGTCGTACACAAATATTCATTCTGGGGGTCAAGTTTTTGAAATTTTAATGACTTTCTTAAACTCTCCTGGATTTTACCAAACTTGACAGACGCTTGTTTATGATCATAAGATAGTTTCCATAAGTAAATTTTGTAAAAAAAATTCTGTTTATTCGTTTTTTACTTATAAATGGTATTACTTTTTCTGCCAGTTGAAATTACATTCACGCATTGGTTAAACCTATAAATGTTTTAATAGCTATCTTAAACTATCCTAGTTTTGTATCAAACTTGAACAGAAGCTTTTTTATGATCAAAAGCTAGTATCTAGAAGGAAATTTTGTAAAAAAAAATATTTCCTGATTGTCCGTATATTACATACAATCTGCAGTTTAAGTTTTTAAAACATTTATTAGATTCATAAACCTGGATATTTACTAAACTTGGAAGAAGCTGTTTACAATCAAAAGTTAGTATCTAGAGGAAAATTGTTAATATTTGTTCCCATAGATAACAGCAAACGTAGGCGAGACACTTGGTTCCGCGGAACCCTTACAATTATTTTATATATAGATTAGATAGTTGGTTTTCCCGTTTGAATGGTTTTACACTAATATGTTCGGTGGGAGCCAAGGCTCCATGTCGAAGACCGTACCTTGGCCTATAATGATTTACTTTTATTATTGTGACTTGAATGGAGAGTTGTCTCATTGGCACTCATACCACATATCTTCCTACAATGTATACAATCTATATATGAACTAGTCATGCTAATTCTAGATTATCATGATTATTGAGACATGCTGATATTATATGAAAACAACCTGTGTATAGTCACGAATGCTGCAACTCGAGCTGCAACTATGTCAAAGTCTGGAATAAAAGACTGCAAAAAAAATGTATAAACATCTTGTTCGCAGTAAACCTTCAAACTAATTGATTTAAACATGTACGGTTAGCAGAGTAAATAAACACGCTACACAAAAATCACACAATAATTGCCAAATTACAAAAATGTGGGTGTTTAAGAAACATTCTTTAAAACAGGAATTTCATTAAAGAGCTATCTTATAAAAAATTATCTTATCACAAACGAACTATTTGCCTGAAATAAAAAGAACCGTCTCGTTTTGTTTGATGGATAGGTGATCCGGGGGTTCAGTAAAATGTTAGTATATTCTTATCATAAATCATCTATCATTCTGCAATCTGAAAATTAGATAAAAATAGAATAAAGGAATGCCTATATTGACATATTGATTTGATTATTTCAGATCATTTTTGTTGATATATATCCTCCTTGATATCACTTAATGGTTTAAGAAGTATATAATACTGTATTATGTATACAGTATATATATATAATATATATCTGTAAAATTAAATAGCGCTTCTGCGGGGGGGAAATGTAAACTTTGATATTTGCTGACTTTACTTTTCAAAATTCTACATATATATATGTTACAGTAAATAGGTGAAATTAGGAATTACACGTAATTACTAAACATTTCAGTAAATACCTGTAATCACTAGTCAATTTAATAATTACATGTATTTACTAGTTGTTTCAGTGATTACAGGTATTTACTGATTTTTTTTTGTCATTTTTACAGCTATTTACTAACCTGATATTTTTGTTTAAAAATTAAAGACATAATTCAAGATATCAAATTAGAAAGTAAAGGGTAGGGATTTTTAGGGCTTACTTAAGGATCAAGGATTATAAGGCACATTAAAAGTGCATACTCTTCATGATCAGTGTTTGTAAATTGAAACTGGAAAATGGTTGTTTTATAAGTTTTGAAACTCCCTAAAAATCATTTTGAGCATGCAAGACAATGATATCAATCCAAAATTGAGAAAAACATTTTTGAGAAATTTATAGACAATTTAGCCAGCTATTTTTTAAGATAGACATTAGATTATGCGAACTTGGTTAAATGATCTTGATAATTCTTAAAATCTCATAATTTTGTTATATTAAAATCTCCATCAGGCATACTCTGCATATCAACTTGGCCAATAACATGAGTTAAATTCCTTTTACAAAATAGGTTTAACTACGACTTCTTTTGTCAGACATTTGCGATGAAGCTGACATTCTTCACAAACAAATTTATACAAATTGATGGCGGTCACATTTTCATATTTCCGTGTTTTTATGAGTTCTTCAAGACCTCCAAACTTTAGCTTATATACCTCTAACAAAATTTTATCATCGTTTCTTCCTGTATAAAATGATCTTTTTGTGGATTGACAAAGTCAACTAAATGGTCCATCCCTTTTGTTTTACTTTCAATTTTGACATTCTTTTCCTTTTCGTCGAGCCTGCGTTTTTTGTCGCAAAAGCGAGACATAGCGAACCAACATAATAATTCCGTCGCCAGCGGCGTCCACAAATATTCGCTCTGTCGTTATATTTTTTAAATTTTGATAAGTTTCTCAAATTATCCTGGATTTCTACCAAACTTGAACAGAAGCTTCAGTTGTTTATGATCAAAAGATAAATTTCAAGAAGTAAATTTTGAAAAAATAAAATCAAGTTTTTCCATACTTTCCTTATAAAGGGACTTAGTTTTTATGCCAGTTAACATTACATTCACACTGTGGTTAAATTTTTTAAATTTTAATAACTTTCTCAAAATATCCTGGATTTCTACCAAAATTGGACAGAAGCTTGTTTATGATCATAAGATAATATCTAGAAATAAAGTTTGTAAAAAAAACTATCCGTATATTACTTATTTAAACGGACTATTTTTTTCCAGTTAACATAACATACACTCTGCAGTTAAAGTTTAGATTTCATAAACCATCCTGAATTTTTAACAAATTTTGATAGAAGATTCTTACAGAACTAGTCAAAAGATAGGTATCTAGAGGAAAATTATAAATATTTTTTTCCCTATTTTTGTTGGGCCTGCGACTCACAGCAAAAATAGGCGAGACACTGGGTTCTGCAAAACCCTTAAAATTATGATAGCTGAATACTCACTGATTTTCTAATTAGTATTACCATAACTTTTGATCAGTTGACCATATTACTACATTGTTTTAACAGTTAGTAAATAGGTGTAAAAATTCATTTTAAAATCAGTAATTACTGGTAATAACTGGGCAGTTTTAGGAATTACTTGTATTTACTAAGTGCATCGGGAATTACATGTAATTCCTAAATTTTAGTAATTACATGTCCTAATTTCACCTATTTACTGTAACATATATAATGTATGATAAAATGAATTTGTAAAATCATGGATTTTGTCAAATCCCAAGAATAATTCGTGATGTTATGTTGCAAAATCACTTCAAGTTTCAGTGATAATCTCTGAAATTGTTAGGGATTTTATAATAATTTTTCTCACTAAAAATTGAGCTAGAAATTTGGTAACATTCCCAAAGACACGATTAAACTTTATATTTGAAATATATTTTTTGATATGGAAATAGTTTTGATGAATACCTTTTCTTACGATCTGCATATCATGGAACTCCATACCTATACAGTTAGTTAATGTGTATGTCACAATAATATGCTCTCGTCCTTATTTGCATGTAATATTTGCCACTGGATCACAAAGCCGATACCAATCAATTCCTAGATTTTAGATAATGTGTTTCCTCCTGTTAAGACAACAATCAATCCAATGCAGCGTAACAGTCTTTATACTCGTATATTACATTTTATATATTTGGTGTTTCCAGTAATTACAGATTGATTGATTGATTGTTGGTTGCTTAACGTCCAGTGGCAAACATTTCATGCATATTCAGGACGAGAACAAGTTCACAATAAATACAATAGGTAGGTCTTGCCATAAAAGAGGCCAGAATGGATGATGGTCGGGGAAGTTTCGACTGCCACTAGAAAAAGAGGTAATATTGGATAGGGACATACATTTTGCCTTACATCCCGCACAGCCAATCGGACACCCGATTTCGGCATGCGTTTTACTGCCGGTTGGGAGAAGACCAAGTGACCATATTTCTATTCCCCAGTCACCCTTGGGGGTAATAATTACAGAAACACCATTATAAATATTAAAGAGGTAATAACAATAGTTGCTTGTTTTGTATTTTGTCTGTACAGTGGCTCTTGATTGTGTGTTTGAAGTAACCTTAGTTCTGTCTTATTTTGTAATGTTTCACCACTGTCCCAGGTTAAAAAAAAAAGGGGGGGGGGTATGATCCCTCTAACATGTTTAACCTCACAACATTCTGTATGTTTGTGCCTGTCCAAAGTCAAGAGCATGTAATTCAGTGGTTGTCGTTTTTTGATATTTTACATATTCGTTTTTCGTTCATTTTTTTGTAGATAAATGAGGCCGTTAGTTTTCTCGTTTGAATTGTTTTACATTGTCATTTCGGGGCCTTTTATAGCTGACTATTAGGTTTTGGCTCTGCTCAAAGGTGAAGGCCTTACAGTGGCCTATAATTGTTCATTTCTGTGTCTTTCGGTCTCGTCTGGAGAGTTGTCTCATTGTAAATTATACCACATCTTCTTTTTTATAATTGAGTGTGTATATGCCCTTGACCCAAAAACATCTGTGTATGATAACACCATATCTCAGTAACTGTTTAATGTGTAACCAGAATGTATCTCAGCAACTGTTTAATGTGTAATCAGAATGACAACACTACATATCTCAGTAACTGTTTAATGTGTAACCAGAATGTATGTCAGCAACTGTTTAATGCGTAACAAGAATGACAGCACTACACATCTCAGCAACTGTTTAATGTGTAACAACAAGGACCACACTACATATCTCAGTAACTGTTTAATGTGTAACAAGAATAAAAACACAACATATCTCAGCAACTGTTTAAAGTGTAACCAGAATGACAACACTACATATCTCAGTAACTGTTAAATGTGTGACAAGAATGACAACACTACATATCTCAGTAACTGTTTAATGTGTAACAAGAATGTATCTCAGCAACTGTTTAATGTGTAATCAGAATGACAACACTAAACATATCTCAGTAACTGTTTAATGTGTAACAAAAATGACAACACTACACATCTCAGCAACTGTTTAATGTATAACAAGAAGGACCACACTACATATCTCAGTAACTGTTTAATGTGTAACAAGAATGACAACACTACATATCTCAGCAACTCTTCAACGTGTAACCAGAATGACAACACTACATATCTCAGTAACTGTTTAATGTGTAACAAGAATGACAACACTACATATATCAGCAAATGTTTAAAGTGTAACAAGAATGACAACACTACATATCTCAGCAATTGTTTAATGTGTAACAAGAATGACAAAACTACATATCTCAGTAACTGTTTAATGTGTAACCAGAATGTATCTCAGCAACTGTTTAATGTGTAACCAGAATGACAACACTACATATCTCAGCAACTCTTCAATGTGTAACCAGAATGATAACACTACATATCTCAGTAACTGTTTAATGTGTAACCAGAATGTATCTTAGCAACTGTTTAATGTGTAAAAAGAATGACAACACTACATATCTCAGTAACTGTTTAATGTGTAACAAGAAGGACCACACTACATATCTCAATAACTGTTTAATGTGTAACAAGAATGACAACACTACATATCTCAGCAACTGTTTAATGTGTAACCAGAATGACAACACTACATATCTCAGTAACTGTTTAATGTGTAACAAGAATGACAACACTACATATCTCAGCAACTGTTTCATGTGTAACAAGATTGTATATCAGCAGCTGTTTAATGTGTAAAAAGAATGACAACATTACATATCTCAGTAACTGTTAAATGTATAACAAGAATAAAAACACAACATATCTCAGCAACTGTTTAATGTGTAACAAGAATGTAGGTCAGCAACTGTTAAATGTATAATAAGAATGACAACACTACATATCTCAGCAATTGTTTAATGTGTAACAAGAATAAAAACACAACATATCTCAGCAACTGTTTAAAGTGTAACCAGAATGACAAACAATTGGATAAAATAAAGGGTTGAAATAGTCAAAGGTTGTTTTATGAATGAGACAGGACAAAACATATATTAGGCCTACGGCTGTTTACTGTATTCCACAGGACAAAACATTCATTAGGGCTACGTCTGCTGTATTTGATCGGTTTTGTCTCTTTGACACAGGACAAAACATGCATTAGGCCTACGGCTGTTTACTGTGTTTGATCGGTTTTGTCTCTTTGACACATTCCATGTTTTCATTCTCTATTCTATTTGTATGTTATCTACAGCTAGTGTCCTGTAGTATATGATAAATCTATAACGTAATATATGATAGCAGTTAAACAGAAACATCATCAAAATAGTTCCTTGTTATAGTAATATACTTTTATATTTAGTTACTTCAGTACAAGGCATAGTTTACATGAAAATCTTTTAAAAACAAGAACGTGTCCCCAGTACACAGATGCCCCACTCGCACTATAATTTTCAATGTTCAGTGGACCATGAAATTGGTGTAAAACTGGTGTAATTTGGCATTAAATTAGAAAGATCATATCATAGGGAACATATGTACTAAGTTTCAGGTTGATATATATATATATATATGACTTTTACTTCATCAAAAACTACCTTCACCAAAAACTTCAACCTGAAGTGGGACGGACGAACGGACAAATGAACGAACGCACAGACCAGAAAACCTAATGCCCCTTTACTCTGGTAGGTGGGGCCTAAAAATTGTGACTTTGCAAAGTAACTTAAACACGAAGAATAGCACGTCTTTTTTGAGATTTGCATTTTCTATGCCCTCTATGACAACACTGTATTTTGTTCTGTGCAATTGAGCAATTCTTTGGCATAGAAAATATATATTTTTATTTGGATAAAGTAAAGAGTAGTCAAGGGTCTTGTTCAATAACAAATGATATATTAGAAGGAAAATATAAATATTTCAACAGAAGCTCCATGCATTGAAACTAAACATTAAGACAGGGTTGTTCTCCATTCATTGAAACTAAACATTAAGACAGGGTTGTTCTCCGTGCTTTGAAACTAAGCATTAAGACAGGGTTGTTCTCGTGCATTGAAACAAAACATAATATATAAGACAGGGTTGTTCTCTGTGCATTTAAACTAAAGAATTGCAAAATCTTGGAAGACCCCACTTATATCTGGAGGTTTGAATCAATTTAAATTGTTCAACATTATGATCGAGTTGAAGAACAACCACGTTATTAGCAGCTGGACATCACATGTTCCTGGTTTTATGATTTAAGTCAGGAATGCTACTGTAAAAATTTGTTAAGGTTGTAGACATGGTAGAGTATTATCATAACTAGATATCAATATGATAAATATTTTTGAAAAATTCTTTTAAAAATAATTTGGCAAAAACAGGCATTCTGTAAAAGAAATAAACTATAAATAAACTATTTATCAACCAACCCTAGCATTTATACATATTACCATTCTGTAAATAATAAACTATAAATCTATAAATAAACTATTCATCAACCAAATATTAAAGCATGTGAAGTAATAACCAGGTGCTCCGCAGGGCGCAGCTTTATACGACCGCAGAGGTCGAACCCTGAACAGTTGGGGCAAGTATGGACAAAACATTCAAGCATGATACAGCTCTGAATTTGGATTGTGATCAAATTTTTGACATTACATGTTTTTTTTTTACACAAAACAAATGCCAAGATTTTACAAATCAATTAAAGATTTCTTCTTCAAACTTTTTAAATCTAAAATTAAATAGTTGACACAGCATAGGTTTCTGACACAGAATGAATGTGGTCTAAGGAACTTAAAAGGTTTTTTTTGCCTTTGAGCAAATCACTATGCTGTTGAATATTAATCCTCTCAAAAAAATGTTTGAAGAAATTTTCTTTTTATTTATGAAATCTGAAATGAGAAAAATTCAACCCCCCCCCCTTTTTTTTCACATCCCCGTTTCCCTTTTTCAAAACTGATATCAATTCAAATTTCTAATGGAGTTTGCAACAATAACTACTCATTTAAATACATCATAAAATATTAAGATGTAAAAAAACTGCTTGTTATCACTGAATGGTAAAGATTATTTAAATTTATCAGTTGGTAGTAAAAAGTGTATATACATTGTATATTGTATATAACAAAGATTTAAGTTGATTCTGGACAAAGAAAGATAACTCCAATTAAAAAAATTTCTTGCTATTGCACAAATAGGATATTTCTTGCTTACTATTCTGGACAAAGAAAGATAACTCTAATTAAAAAAAAATTTGCTATTTCACAATATTGTGCAATTAGATATTTCTTGCCATTGCACAATACTGTGCAATTGAAAAGACTTGCTATTGCACAATACTTAATATAATAATTTTAGATCCTGATTTGGACCAACTTGAAAACTGGGCCCATAATCAAAAATCTAAGTACATGTTTAGATTCAGCATATCAAAGAGGCCCAAGAATTCAATTTTTGTTAAAATCAAACTTAGTTTAATTTTGGACCCTTTGGACTTTAATGTAGAATTTGAAATTTGAAAACAGGACCAAAAATGAAGAATCTACATACACAGTTAGATTTGGCATATCAAAGAACCCCAAGGATTCAATTTTTGATGAAATCAAACAAAGTTTAATTTTGGACCCTTTGGACCTTAATGTAGACCAATTTGAAAACTGGACCAAAAAAACTTCAATAATCAAGAATCTAAGTACATTTTTAGATTCAACATATCAAAGAACCCAACCGATTCATTTTTTGTCAAAATCAAACTAAGTTTAATTTTGGACCCTTTGGACCTTAATGTAGACCAATTTGAAAACGGGACCAAAAGTTGAGAATCTACATATACAGTTAGATTCGGCATATCAAAGAACCCCAATTTCCAATTTTGATGAAATCAAACAAAGTTTAATTTTGGACCCTTTGGACCCCTTTTTCCTAAACTGTTGGGACCAAAACTCCCAAAATCAATACCAACCTTCCTTTTATGGTCATAAGCCTTGTGTTTAAATTTCATAGATTTGTATTTACTTATACTAACATTATAGTGCGAAAACCAAGAAAAATGCTTATTTGGGTCCCTTTTTGGCCCCTAATTCCTAATCTGTTGGGTCCTAAACTCCCAAAATAAATACCAACCTTCCTTTTGTGGTCATAAACATTGTGTTTAAATTTCATAGATTTCCATTTACTTAACCTAAGGTTATTGTGCAAAAACCAAGAAAAATGCTTATTTGGGCCCTTTATTGGCCCCTTATTCCTAAACTATTGAAACCAAAACTCCCAAAATCAATCCCAATCTTTCTTTTGTGGTCATAAACCTTGTGTCAAAATTTCATAGATTTCTATTAACTTAAACTAAAGTTATGGTGCGAAAACCAAGAAAATGCTTATTTGGGCCCTTTTTGGCCCCTTATTCCTAAAATGTTGGGACCAAAACTCCCAAAATCAATACCAACCTTCCTTTTATAGTCATAAACCTTGTGTTAAAATTTCATAGATTTCTATTCACTTTTACTAAAGTTAGAGTGCGAAAACTAAAAGTATTCGGACGACGGACGACGACGACGACGACGACGACGACGACGACGACGACGACGACGACGACGCAGACGCCAACGTGATAGCAATATACGACGAAAATTTTTTCAAAATTTGCGGTCGTATAAAAAGTGAATTTTGAAAAAATAATAATTCCAAAATTGTATATCTTTTCCCTTATTGATGAACTTAGGCTAAGTTTAGAAATGTGTGTACAATGTTTGCGACTCCCCCCCCCCCCTACAATACACCATTTTTTTCATAAAAGACTTCAATTAATACATAAAAGGTCTTACATCAAAATTTAAGCAGATTGTCAATTTCTTTTCTTTCAATTTCAGACCCAAATAATACAAACCAGTGCCAATATAACATGTATAAGGTAAAAGTCTGATGCAGCTTTCCCACCATTTTTTTAAAACTTAAATACCTGCAGCTGGAAAAGGAGTTTCAAAACCAGTCATTATTTTTAGCTTAAATTTCTCCTTTATTAATTAATGCTCAGTAAGCTTAAAAGTATCAAATATCTAATTCTTGATGTTTTTAATTTCACCGAAAGACATCCATAATTAGAAGAACAATTAACAAGCTATTATTTGAACTTGGAATTATTTTTAATTATGGAATTTGCATTATTTCTTGTGCTTGAAATTTTTAATGAATTCCATGTTTATTCTTTATTATAATGTTCTGTGCTGTGCACAACACTTTCTATAACAAAGAAGATAGCACATTTTCAATAGAATGTACTGTGCCGTGCACAACACTATAATCCATGCAAAATACATTGTGTGGAAAGTGTTATGCACTGCTCATAACAGAATAAAGATGGAATTTAACAAAATTTCAAACTTAAGAAATTATGCAAATTCCATAATTAAAAATAATTCCAAGTTCAAATAAAAGCCTGTTAATTCATAAATCCCTAAAACATATAATAACAAAAGAGGAACCAAATTTTCTCTAGTTTGTTACTAAAGGATTAAATCATCAGAATAAATATATACAAAGCTATGCATGCTTATAAATTTTTTTTTTTTTATCTTACTGAATAGTTTTCATAACCATACTGCATACTTGCATTAGACTTTTATTGACAAAGTTGTATCTGTTTTGTGTCTATATATATCAGTTACAATCCTCATTATAATCAAAGGAATATCAAACAAACAATAATACAAGGAGTCAGTCAGAGTATTTCATAATTATACATCAGTTACACACAAAATAAACTATAAAATACATAAACAATAAACAATATCTTAAGTACTACTAATACAAATACAACAATTTCTGTGAGCTTAAAGTGACTTTCAGAAACATTTTTATTTACATTATAAACTATTGGACCTATAATTTTGGTATGCTTGCAACCTTGTTGTCAAATATTACATTTTTGCATTGATAATACATATGTTTTCCATGCATCAGACCAATACATCATGAGAGACCCTCATATATACCTACTAACTCCAAACACAGACCAAAACATCATGAGAGACCCTCATATATACCTACTAACTCCAAACACAGACCAATACATCATGAGAGACCCTCATATATACCTTCTAACTCCAAACACAGACCAATACATCATGAGAGACCCTCATATATACCTACTTACTCCAAACACAGATCAATACATCATGAGAGACCCTCATATATACCTACTAACTCCAAACACAGACCAATACATCATGAGAGACCCTCATATATACCTACTAACTTCAAACACAGACCAATACATCATGAGAGACCCTCATATATACCTACTAACTCCAAACACAGATCAATACATCATGAGAGACCCTCATATATACCTACTAACTCCAAACACAGACCAATACATCATGAGAGACCCTCATATATACCTACTTACTCCAAACACAGACCAATACATCATGAGAGACCCTCATATATACCTACTAACTCCAAACACAGACCAATACATCATGAGAGACCCTCATATATACCTACTAACTCCAAACACAGACCAATACATCATGAGAGACCCTCATATATACCTACTTACTCCAAACACAGACCAATACATCATGAGAGACCCTCATATATACCTACTTACTCCAAACACAGACCAATACATCATGAGAGACCCTCATATATACCTACTTACTCCAAACACAGACCAATACATCATGAGAGACCCTCATATATACCTACTAACTCCAAACACAGACCAATACATCATGAGAGACCCTCATATATACCTACTAACTCCAAACAGATGGTCATATAACTCATTCTAAATGAATAATTAATCTTATCTTTAAAGATAAATAAAGCCACCAGTCATTAATCGATTGAGAGAAAACAAATCCATGTTACAAACTTAAACTGAGGGAAACACATCAATATACACCTGTTTAGAAAGTTGTGACAACTGGACAAACGTCAGGTAGCCAGTCCATTTAGACCAGTATATACTTCATTGTTAAATCACTTGATGATTATGAGATAATAGCATATGTCTTTTGAGAACAATACTATATTTTGATCCTGATATACAAACTTTGTAGTAAACTGAGAGTCTAACTGACTGTCCAGCTTCAGTCAACAATAAGTGTAGTAAACTGACAGTCTACCTGACTGTCCAGCTTCAGTCAACAATAAGTGTAGTAAACTGAGAGTCTACCAGACTGTCCAGTTTCAGTCAACAATAAGTGTAGTAAACTGAGAGTCTACCAGACTGTCCAGCTTCAGTCAACAATAAGACACATGCTATAGCTCTTACAAGACCATATATCAATTATCTATAGTTTGAAGACTAGAACACTTAACCATGAGACTACCAAGGCTATTCGTGAATATAAGCAAATTATAATAACTTTATATTATCAGTTTACAAATGATTTTCTACATTATAACTTTGAAACTTAAAAGTAATGGCCTTTAGAATAATCCAATTTTTATGCTGTAGTTTACACCTTGCATTACATATAGCTGAGATTATCTCCTCTTTATAAATTTTTGTTTTTTCATTAATGTTCAAAATAATCTCATAAATATTTCTTATGAACAAAACCATAAAAAGGGGAACAACTTCTACTTGCAGCATGTAATTTTCACAACACTATGATAGAAATAAGAGCATGTCATACTGTGTTAAATACTCTGTAACAAAAAAGTAGTCTTATTTTTAAATAAAACTTGTTGAGTATGTTACACAAATATTTCTACATTTCAATCTGTGACATAAGTTTAGTTATTTTTGCCTTATAAGAAACTTAAATTTGATACGTACACTAACAATATGTCAGTTTTGTTACAGTTAACCCTCAAATCATTTTGGTCATGAAGCAGCACAGAGGTCTTGTTCTGACATTTCTATGCTTTTATTAACTTGGTAGCTTAATGCATGATAAATACAAATAATGTTACTTAGATATTTACTCATATAAAGAGTGATGACAAAATAGATATGGAAAAGTTTAGTTGTGCTGATCAACAGATTCCCAGAATATGTAACCTAACTGGTCCTAGCTAAGTGGGGAGGTAGGTAAGGTGGGAATACAATGGATTGATGTCATACAGGCTCACACAAATATATTATAGTTTATGTATATCTTATGTACTATAACTAATCATCATAAACATCACAATCATGTACAACAAAAAATCACAGATAGTTTACGTTTGTTCTGGTGGATTTCAAAATACTACATTAAATATTAATATACATTTCAAACTAGAAATTTGTAATAAGGGTATATATTTAATGAATATGTATTTGTTTTGATGTGATATTTGTTTTTAATTAGATCTAGCATAGTAATCATTTATCTGATGGTTCAAATGCTCTGGAATAACAATCACACTATTTCTATTCTACTTTCACTAACAACTGGGTCAATAAACCTTTATATAGCATCAGTGTTCTCCCCAGAAATTTTGGATAGCATCACATTTGGCATAAAAAAATAAATGGTATTTTTTTCAATGTAATCTGTTGCGTCCTGGCAATGCTCCATTTCGTATATGTTATATATACGTTATTATTTATTACAAAATGTATTATATTGTTTGTATGCTATAAAGGCCCTTATTTGGTGAATAAAATATTCTATTCCACCCTATTCTTTGTGTCTATATAGTTGAATTCATAACTGAGAATACAATTAAACTATAACCATGATAACAGTATTTTCAGTTTATGTTTTCTATATTCATTTATAGTTCCAGAATTATTTTTTTTCCTCTTGGGCCAAATAAAAATATATGTGGGGTTCCAGTTACCCTACCTACCCAGCTAAATAATTGAATGGTTTATTATAGTGCAACCTGTATAGATACAATTGCACTAACTATGTAGGAAAAACACTGGTTCTTATATATAAAAAAAAAGAGCAAGCATCATATAGCAATAAAATTTAAATTAAAAAACTTTTTCTTAATCATGGTCCTTAGTTTGAGACTCACTATATAATGCTACATTATATAGTGAGTCTCAAACTAAGGAACTTTAATGTAATTAGAAATTGACTGAGCTTAACCATTTGTAAATTATAGAGGAGCAAATGACTACAATAACTATGTACTCAAAACTTTGGAATATCAAATATTTGTAAAGAACAGAGATTTGAACTGTTTGCAAATATAAAAAAAAAAAACTTTCAAGGTTTCCCAATTTAAGAAAAAATAATCTCAATTTGTAAATGTATCCTTAAAAAACTTAAACACATCTGTGAAAATATTGTAGCTCCAAACAAGCCACTATGCATCATTTATCATGTGTTTATACATATCCAACTTAAAGAGACAGAGGAAAGGAAGAATTACTACACTTAGTCTAGTAGTTCTATACAATAATGCTACAATGTCTGTATCCTGCTTTAACAATGGTTAATTACTACTTTACATTAGTATTTCTATACTGCTACAATTCGTCGTCTGCATCTTGCATTAACAAATCATACCCATTGTGTACTGGCATGAATTTACGACTGGAAGCTTCATCTGTAGAACTGTATGCTGGAGTGTCCATATCTAAATCATCTAAACGTAAGAATCCACTGGACACAGTCTTACTTGCTTTACTGGCTAAACACTGCATTATAATATATAGTATGACTGTCAAAACACTCAAGCACAAAATAATATACATTAAGTACTGCTTGTCATAAGTTTGGTATAAATACCCAGTTGCCACTGGTAATGTCATTTGACCAATGGCTGAGCCTGTTACAAACACTGCGGTAGATTTACCAGTTATTTTGAAATATTGTTCAATCCATGTGACACTGGTTGGAAATATGGATGAAAGTCCGATTCCTAGGAATATAGTTCCTAGCCACAATAGGATATTCAGCTTCTCAACTCCAAACGCTAAAATCAAAGCACCAATCATCATAAATATAAGATCAACTATCAGCATTGTTTGAGGCTTACAGCAGTTTGATATAAATATAGCGAATCCTCTCCCCATTGCAAGGGATCCCCAAAATATAGAAGTCACTATAGCACCTTGGGACTTTGTCCAATGAGCAAATTCTACAGCAAAAGTCATGACCAAACCTCCAAATGTTGTTTCCATGCCAACGTAACACAAAAAGAAAACAAATGAAAACATTAATGTCACTAAACGAATGCAAGTGTTCTCTGTATGCATTGAGATTTCATTTAAATCGTCCATTTCTTCATGGTCCCTCCTGCGTTTGGTGAAGCAATATAAAACCAGAAAAAGTGTTGAGCTTAGAAATAACAACAGAGCTATTATAGTGTATGCAAACTGTATACGAGACATGTTTTTGACAGAATCTATCATAGAACTGACAAAATCACCAACTGTTTGTGGTTTGTGACTAGTTGTTGTTAATGATTCATTAAATTCTGTATGGTCCTCTATCAAACTGGACACTGTTGTTGGTTTAGAAGTCTTCATGGAAGTTGTGATTGTCTTTGGATTTTTTGTTAGAGCTGGTAAAAGTTTTCCCTTAGTTGTAGGAAGTCTTGTTGTTTTGGTGGGCATGGTTGTCTTGGTGGTGGGTTTAGTTGTTGTCGTGGTTGTTGGTGTGGTTGTAGTTGTTGTTGTGGTGGGTGTTGTAGTTATGGTTATCTTCGAGGTTGGTGTGGTTGTAGTTGTGGTGGGGGTGGTTGTGGTTGGTGTGGTTGTGGTGGGTGTAGTTGTGGTTGGTGTAGTTGTGGTGGGTGTCTTGGTGGTGGTTGTTGTAGTAGTGGACCTGGGTGTCTTGGTGGTGGTTGTTGTATTGGACAATGAAGAGCCGTTAGTATTGAGACTTTCATTATGAAACATAGTACCATTATTGTCATTCATCAGCTGCTCTGTTCCATTATTCTCCAATCTTTTACTCTCTGTTTTATTTTGTAAAGGAACTTTCAGTGTAGACAATGCTGGTTTTACTGTTCCATCCTCTAATGGCTTATTGTTGTCTAAATGCTGTCTAATTTGACTTCCATCCCTATGTTTATCATGTAATAAACTTCCATCTGTGATTGAAGGTTTTTTTACAACATTTGGTTTGACAGTTGTTGTTATTGTTATCATTGTTGTTAAATTTCCCAGACTCACATTTAAATTGTCTGTCATGTTCTCATCCAATGTCTGATTAGTGAATGGTGAATCTCTCTTACCTCGCCCACTATCAGAGTCATTATGATAGTTTATTAACAGGCTAGTATTTGTTATTACAGGTACATTTCCATTAAGAAGACTATTAGATGTGGAGTTTGACAGAAATGGTTGGGCTATCAGTGGAGCAATGAATGCTCCTATACCAAAGGCAAAGTGTAATGCCTGCATGTACGGTGGACTTTTAACTCCCCAAAGTCGTACACAGAATACATTCCCTCCTGCAAAACAATAAAAACAAATCTAAAATAAGTAATGATACTAATACATGTTAAATGAATGGTTACATATCAGCATATTAATAAAACATGTTAAATGAATGGTTACATATCAGCATATTAATAAAATTTGGAAGTAGATTCAGATGGCTTTCAAATGTCAATATTTTGTCAGTCAGAACTCACAAGTAAAAAGCTTCATACTCCAGAATGTCAATAACGGTTGCAAGAAACCTTTCCAAATAAACATTTAGAATATAAGTTATCTCATCTTTATCTCAAGAAAGAAATAACCATAAAAAGATTGCTTCCAAAATGTCTAAGTTATTTGGCCCTTAGTGAATACTTGTCTTATTGACATAAATAGCACATCTTTGTCATGTTTGTATTTCTATATAATTTAGTTTCTAGTGGATTTATGTCTGATTGGCAATCTTACCACATCTTCTTATTTTTTGCAATATAACTTGGGTATGCCTTTGTAAATGTACATCAAATTCACCAACAAAATGGAGTTTAAAAATATCTATGATTAGTGTGTTGTTACTAGTGTTGTCAACGGTTAACCGGTTAATCGGTCGAGCGACAGAATACTAAATACCAAAATCGTTAACCGGTTAACCGGACTTTTTTCAATTTTGACAGATTTTATATAAAATTGTATGAGTTTTATTTAAAAATTGTCGTCTTGGTAATTAATTTGACAGATCAATTGTCCAGTAAATTGATTGCTACTGTTAATCCTATACACATACAATTAATTAATTAATTAGAACTTGTCTCTTAGCTCGGGGCAGGATCTTAAAGAAACATAATTAGTATATTTGTTTTTTTTAACAGTAACTCTAAATCAGTAATGCTATTAAATTTTAAGATTTACTTCATTACTTCGTTTCTGATCTAATAGTGTGTAAACCTACACATAAATGTACAACCTCCGTCTCGCAAGGCTTAGTCTTACTTTTAATGAAATGCTAACTAAACCAGATGCTCTGCAGGGCGCAGCTTTATACGACCGCAGAGGTTGAACCCTGAACGGTTGGGGCAAGTATAGACACAACATTCAAGCTGAATCCAGCTATAAATTTGGATTGTGATTAAATAGTTGACACAACATAGGTTTCTGACACAGAATGAATGTGTTCTAATGAACTTAAAATTTTTGTTTTCTCTTAGAGCAATTCACTATGCTGTTGAATATTAAACCTCTCAAAAAAATGTTTTTTGACAGCTGAAGGACGCCTCCAGGTGCGGGAATTTCTCGCTGCATTGGAGACCTGTTGGTGACCTTCTGCTGTTGTTTTTTTATTTGGTCGGGTTGTTGTCTCTATGACACATTCCCCATTTCCATTCTCAATTTTATTGAAGAAATTTTCTTTTTATTTTTGAAATTTCAAATGAGAAAAATTGAACCACCCCACCCAATTTTTTTTTTCACATCCCACTTTCCCTTATTCCAAAACTGATCTCAATTTAAATTTCTAATGGAGGTTGCAACAATAACCACTCATTTAAATACATCATAAAATATTAAGATGTAAAAAACTGCTTGTTATCACTGAATGGTAAAGTTTGTTTTAATTTATAACATGTTAGTAAAAAGTGAATATACATTGTATATTGTATATAAAAAAGATTTAAGTTGTTTCTGGACAAAGATAGATAACTCCAATTAAAAAAAATTCTTGCTATTTCACAATATTGTGCAATTAGATATTTCTTGCTTACTATTCTGGACAAAGAAAGATAACTCTAATTAAAAAAAAATTGCTGCTATTACACAATATTGTGCAATTAGATATTTCTTGCTAATGCGCAATACTGTGCAATTGAAAAGACTTGCTATTGCACAATACTGTGCAATTGAAGATTTTTTGCTATTGCTCAATACTGTGCAATGGAAAATTTCTTGCTATTGCACAATACTTAATATAATAATTTTGGATCCTGATTTGGACCAAATTGAAAACTGGGCCCATAATCAAAAATCTAAGTACATGTTTGGATTCAGTATATCAAAGAATCGCAAGAATTCAATTTTTGTTACAATCAAACTAAGTTTAATTTTGGACCCTTTGGACTTTAATGTAGACCAATTTGAAAACAGGACCAAAAATTAAGAATCTACATACACAGTTAGATTTGGCATATCAAAGAACCCCATTTATTCAATTTTTGATGAAATCAAACAAAGTTTGATTTTGGACCCCGATTTGGACCAACTTGAAAACTGGGCCAAAAATAAAAAATCTAATTACATTTTTAGATTCAGTATATCAAAGAACCCCAAGGATTCAATTTTTGTCAAAATCAAACTAAGTTTAATTTTGGACCCTTTGGACCTTATGTAGACCAATTGGAGAACGGGACCAAAAATTAAGAATCTACATACACAGTTAGATTCAGCATATCAAAGAACCCCAATTATTCAATTCTTGATGAAATCAAACAAAGTTTAATTTTGGACCCTTTGGGCCCCTTATTCCTAAACTGTTGGGACCAAAACTCCCAAAATCAATACCAACCTTCCTTTATGATCATAAACCTTGTGTTTAAATTTCATAGATTTCTATTTACTTATACTAAAGTTATGGTAAGAAAACCAAGAATAATGCTTATTTGGGTCCCTTTTTGGCCCCTTATTCCTAAACTGTTGGGACCAAAACTCCCAAAATCAATACCAACCTTCCTTTTGTGGTCATAAACCTTGTGTTTAAATTTCATTGATTTCTATTTACTTAAACTAAAGTTATGGTGCGAAAACCGAGAATAATGCTTATTTGGGCCCTTTTTTGGCCCCTAGTTCCTAAACTGTTGGAACCAAAACTCCCAAAATCAATCCCAACCTTTCTTTTGTGCTCATTAACCATATGTCAAAATTTCATAGATTTCTATTAACTTAAACTAAAGTTATAGTGCGAAAACCAAGAAAATGCTTAATTGGGCCCTTTTTGGCCCCTAATTCCTAAAATGTTGGGACCAAAGCTCCCAAAATCAATCCCAACCTTCCTATTGTGGTCATAAACCTTGTGTTAAAATTTCATATATTTCTATTACCTTTTACTAAAGTTAGAGTGCGAAAACTAAAAGTATTCGGACGACGACAACGACGCAGACGACGACGACGACGCAGACGACGACGCCAACGTGATAGCAATATAAGACGAAAATTTTTTCAAATTTTGCGGCCGTATAAAAATTGTATAATGCAAACCAATGTGAATGTACTCAATGTATACGTGATAGTACGAGTAACATGCAATCAAAATATAGAAACGGTGACCTATAGTTGTGAATTTCTGTGTCATTTCAATCTCTTTGTGGTGAATTGTCTCATTGGTAATCATCTTCTTTTTTATAATGAATCATTTTAATTGAAACACTCCACATTATTTTCGGAGTCAACAAGTGAAAAGAAAAGAATAATCAGTTTCAGACATATTCAATTCTACGAGATCAAGAAGGTTTTTCTATTTTCAATCTGAAGTTGGTACAAACGCTATAGTTGATACGGTGTAGTTGATTATTTAAAGTCAAACTTCGACAGGAATCCTCACACACAAGCCTTATAACAAAGACGACAAACTTCAATTCTAAAAGCGTAAATTTATGACTTGGATGAAAGGTTGTCAAATTGACACTCATACCACATGTGTAGGGTACTATTGATAAAGCTTTCCAGCACCAACTCAAACTACCGGTTAACCGGTTAATCGGTCGAACGATTATCCGAGTAACCGGTTAGGCAAAAGTGTACGATTTGACAACACTAGTTGTTACATTAATGAAAATCATTTAATCTGCAGACATTTATCTCTTCAAAGAATCCCTTGTCATTATCAAATTACAATCATTTAAAAGTTACTATCTTAGCCATGTGTTGTGAACAAGTTACATCCTTAATCATGTGTTTTTAGTAAGTCACAAACTTAGCCATGTGTTGTGTACAAGTTACAACATTAACAATGTGTTTTAGTAAGTCAAAAACTTAGCCATGTGTTGTGTACAAGTTACAACATTAACAATGTGTTTTAGTAAGTCACAAACTTAGCCATGTGTTGTGTACAAGTTACATGTACAACCTTAGCCATGTATTGTGAACAAATAACAACCTTAGCCATGTGTTTTTAGTAAGTCACAAACTTATCCATGTGTTGTGTACAAATTACAATCTTAGCCATGTGTTGTGAACAAGTTACAAACTTAGCCATGTGTTGTGAACAAGTTACAACCTTATCCATGTGTTGTGAACAAGTCACAAACTTAGCCATGTGTTGTGTACAAGTTACAACCTAAGCCATTGTGTACAAGTTACAACCTTAGTCTTGTGTTTGTAGTAAGTCACAAACTTAGCCATGTGCTGTGAACAAGTGTACAAGTTTCATAACATTTAGTAGAGGACAGAAACTAAATATTTTGTAATTTTTTCATTTTGAATGGGCATAACTCTAAAGAGGTTGGAGTGACGCTACCAAAATTCAAACTTGATCTGTATTTTGTGGTAATAAGCATGGTATAATGGATCATAAAAACCAACATCAATGTTTGTTCTATTTGATAATAAATTTTCTACATCAAAGATTACCTGTTTCCAGCCCCACCATATAAGCACTTCTTGATAATAAATATTGTACATCAAAGATTACCTGTGTCCAGCACCCCCATAGCCACTCCTTGTAAAGAAAACATGACTGCCAGTACCATTAATGTCACTGACCACGGTATTATCAAGGTGGCCACTGCAGCAACAAACAAGGTTGCGGTTAGCAACAGCTGTTTGTCAAGGATATCAAACAGGAAACCACCAATGAGTGCTCCGAGTAAGTATCCAACAGACCTGGCAGAGAATATCAGTGCCATATGAGTGGTGTCCGTGTTTATTTTGTCTCCCAGATCCAGTAATGTTGGTCCTGGTATTGCAATGCATAATCCCTACAAATACAAAGTAAAATGGATTAAATGTACAATTAATAACCAGATGCTCCGCAGGGCGTAGCTTTATACGACCGCAGAGGTTGAACCCTGAACGGTTAGGGCAAGTATGGACACAACATTCAAGCTGGATTCAGCTCTAAATTTGGATTGTGATTAAATAGTTGACACAGCATAGGTTTCTGACACAGAATGAATGTGTTCTAATGAACTTAAAATTTTTGTTTCTCTTAGAGCAATTCACTATGCTGTTGAATATTAATCCTCTCAAAAAAATGTTTGAAGAAATTTTCTTTTTTATTTATGAAATTTCAAATGAGAAAAATTGAACCCAATTTTTTTAATCACATCCCCCTTTCCCTTATTCCAAAACTAATCTCAATTAAAATTTCTAATGGAGTTTGCAACAATAACTACTCATTTAAATACATCATAAAATATTAAGATGTAAAAAAACTGCTTGTTATCACTGAATGGTAAAGATTATTTTAATTTATCAGTTGGTAGTAAAAAGTGAATATATATACATTGTATATTGTATATAACAAAGATTTAAGTTGATTCTGGACAAAGAAAGATAACTCCAATTAAAAAAAAATCTTGCTATTGCACAATATTTTGCAATTAGATATTTCTTGCTTACTATTCTGGACAAAGAAAGATAACTCTAATTAAATTTTTTTTTGATATTTCACAATATTGTGCAATTAGATATTTCTTGCCATTGCGCAATACTGTGCAATTAAAAAGACTTGCTATTGCACAATACTTAATATAATAATTTTAGATCCTGATTTGGACCAACTTGAAAACTGGGCCCATAATAAAAAATCTAAGTACATTTTTGAATTCAGCATATCAAAGAACTTCAAGATTTCAATTTTTGTTAAAATCAGACTAAAAGTTTAATTTTGGACCCTTTGGACTTTAGTGTAGACCAATTTGAAAACAGGACCAAAAATGAAGAATCTACATACACAGTTAGATTTGGTATATCAAAGAACCCCATTTATTCAATTTTTGATGAAATCAAACAAAGTTTAATTTTGGACCCCGATTTGGACCAACTTGAAAACTTGGCCAATAATCAAGAATCTAAGTACATTTTTAGATTCAGCATATCAAAGAACCTAACTGATTCATTTTTTGTCAAAATCAAACTAAGTTTAATTTTGGACCCTTTGGACCTTAATGTAGACCAATTTGAAAACGGGACCAAAAGTTAAGAATCTACATACACAGTCATGACAGTTAGATTCAGCATATCAAAGAACCCCAATTATTCAATTTTGTTGAAATCAAACAAAAGTTTAATTTTGGACCCTTTGGGCCCCTTATTATGTTGGGACCAAAACTCCCAAAATCAAACCCAACCTTTCTTTTATGGTCATAAACCTTGTGTTTAAATTTCATAGATTTCTATTTACTTATACTAACGTTATGGTGCGAAAACCAAGAAAAATGCTTATTTGGGTCCCTTTTTGGCCCCTAATTCCTAAACTGTTGGGACCTAAACTCCCAAAATCAATACCAACCTTCCTTTTGTAGTCATTAACATTGTGTTTAAATTTCATTGATTTCTATTTACTTAAACTAATGTTATTGTGCGAAAACCAAGAATAATGCTTATTTGGGCCCTTTTTTGGCCCCTAATTCCTAAACTGTTGAGACCAAAACTCCCAAAATCAATCCCAACCGTTCTTTTGTGGTCATAAACCTTGTGTCAAAATTTCATAGATTTCTATTAACTTAAACTAAAGTTATAGTGCGAAAACCAAGAAAATGCTTATTTGGGCCCTTTTTGGCCCCTAATTCCTAAAATGTTGGGACCAAAACTCCCAAAATCAATACCAACCTTCCTTTTGTGGTCATAAACCTTGTGTTAAAATTTCATAGATTTCCATTCACTTTTACTAAAGTTAGAGTGCGAAAACTAAAAGTATTCGGACGACGGACGACGACGACGACGCCGACGCCAACGTGATAGCAATATACGACGAAATTTTTTTCAAAATTTGCGGTCGTATAAAAAATACTGCAAGCAACAAATATACTCCCTGTTCATGATTTGCTAAAGGAAACCCCATTTACACCATTTGTGAATCTTTCTATGATAATGTAACCTTAGTTGTCTCATTGGCAATCATACCACATATTCTTTTTTATATTAACTTCAGAAAATTGACATATTTTTTAATAGTTATTGCTGGATACTACAAGAAGTGTCAAGTCCCAGATGCAGATGTTTTCCATATGCTTGTTCAATTAAAAAAAACTATTAAAAAAAAAACAGCATTGTAAAGCCTGTGTGGCTAACCTACCTTTTGTGTACTAAGTCTATGAATAAAGTGCATCAACAAAGGACACACTCCAACATTGAAGATAAAAATAGAATTCATCACACAAATCTCTCTTTTGTTGATCTTGTATTCTGGTGATTTTTTTGTTTCTAGTTTAGTTTCTTTTTATTTTTTATAAAATTTGCTCAAAACACATTTTAGAAGGTGGTGTATTCTTATTAAGAGTGACTGTCTACTATATATCAGCAAACTTTGACTTTTGTAGATTTTACATTTCTGAACTGCTTTTATTTCATGTATTTAGCGCTTTAATTTATCAATTTATATTGTTTATCATAAATATATGTATAAGGCATTGCAAGACACAAAAAATAGGTAAAAATAGTCATTAAAGGGCAATAACTCCAATTAGGAGTTGTTGGACCATTTCCTCTATATTGTCTTAATTGTAGATCTTGTTTTTGCTGCATATATAAGTTTCTATATCTATTATAACTTTAAAGAAATAATGCAAAAACGCAAAAAAAAATAAATGGGAAAAATAGCCAGAAAGGTTGCATTTCTGTAAATATAGACCATGCAATTTCCCAGAGGAACTCCTTTTACCATGTTTACAGCTAAAACTGTACTACTTTTACTATGAAGTTTAAAAAAAAAATATAACCTAGAATGAAAACTTCATATATGTTCCGGACCATATGAGTATTTGGACCATACGCGTATGGTCATGACCATATGCGTATACTCATATGGTCCGACCATACGCGTATGGTCCGACCGTACGCGTATGGTCGGACCATATGAGTATAATACTCGTTTGGTTATTAACGGACCGGACCATATGAGTATTTGGACCATATAGGTATTTTTTTCACATTACATTATAAACGCATCAATACAAAAATTATCTAAAAAAGCAATGATGGTTACATGAAATGTCTTAATTTCATAATTCAAAGACTACGTAAAAATTGAATACTGATGCCTTAGTTAGCTTTCATCGCTAATTACATTCTTGCATGTAGACTTGCGGTGACAGTTACTTCCACAAGGTATCATAGCTTTTTTGCATTTACTAGTCCTTGTTGTGCAAGATCCTTTTCATTTACATCTTTTGTTTGTGAAAGAAAAGTTAGCCTTTTTGCAGCTGCGTACAGTGATACCGAGGTCTTGGGCCATTCCGATATATCTACGATGTTTTAAGAAGCTCTAGATCTCAAATATCGTATTACGACTGCAATACACCATGTTCACAAAACAACTTCAATAAAATGTGTTACTTTCAATTGACTTCTAGTGTAACAGTTCACTAAGAAATTTTTTGAAATATTTTTTTGAGTCGACATATTGCCATTCACTTAAGCTTGTTATAACAAATCGGCCATAACCATCGGTAATGACCATCGGCAATGACCATTGGTATAAAATGTGTTTATTATAGTTTTGACAAGTAAATAAAAGCTAATCTTTTTGTTACGATTATATAAATTAATATAAAATTACCTATATGATAGCGTCTTTTTAATGAACAGTCATACCATATATGAAGAGTTGAGACGTATTTAAAGTAAACTGTAACAGAGTGTTAATTACCCTGACCATATGAGTATATACCCATATGATCATGACCATACGCGTATGGCTCAAATACTTATATGGTCCGGAACATATACACTTCTGTTTTTTATCAAAGTAAAAATATAGGTCTGTGTGGCATAACTAAGGGTTAAGTAAACATGTACTCTGTACCTTCACGTTTTTGGTCTCCCTCAGAATTCAAGGCTGCAGGTTTATTTGTTTATTTATAATTTCCCAAGTTATATCAATGAGATGAATCATTATAAGAGGTCATATCTGGGAACCAGTATGTAAACAAAACAATTAATCTATGAATAATATACATTGTACATGTATATCTCCCCAAAAGAGAGGTGGTTAGTGAAATAGCTGTATTTACAAAGCACAACCTACATGACCTATAAGGACAATAACTTTAACCATGTTAACTAGGAGTCAATGAATCATGCACACTTATTTGTAGACCTTGTCTTGCTAATCATTTTTGCACTCCTAATTTTCTGTGTTTTCTATCATTGAAGATGTGGTATGAGGATCAATGAAACAACTCTCCATCAAATTAACAATTTACAAAATGTAAACCATTATAGGTTGTATTTCTGTAAATATTGACAATATATACAATTTCCCATAGGAACTCCTTTTACGGCTAAAACTGTACCACTTTTACTATGAAGTTTTCAAAAAAATCTTATCCTAGAATTGAAAGTTCATTTGCACCACAATTTTTTTCAAAGGTCAAAATACAGGGCTGTGCGGCATATTTTCAATGTTTATATTTCCTAAACTTCTCAAGAGTTTAAACTTACACTAATTTTCTTAACTACCCCTACCTCGAATGAAAGGTTACCACAGATTTCAATGTAAACAATATGCACATGTTTATTTACTGGTAACATTCCCAAGTTCTGTCTCTGCGATATGGAACACAGAGAGCATAACTAGGAACCAGTGTGTAAACAAAATTAATTTTCTATGAATATTCAATTTCTCCCCAAAAGAGGCGTGTTTTCAGAAACAGCTGTATTTACAAAGTGCAACCTATAGGTCAATTTAATTTACCTGCAGATGCAGCAGATAATAGGCAAAAATGAAAAAAATGATAAGTTGGCAATAACTTATTTAACAAGTCCTTAGATAGACAACAGGTATATTGAAGCAAAACATTCTGAATACTTAACCAAAATCAATACCACACAAGTATCAAAGTATATGTGTGGTCCAAGGGGAGTGACTCTAGTGTAAAAGTATAAGTACATTATAAAGCAGCAAACAAAAATTTCACTCTTTTATTCTAAGTAAAAAACACATGTTTAGTACATTTACTAATTAGCACAGGCACTTGTTTCTGTCAATGTGGGGTTAACTATCCATACCAATACAAAAAAAACACAAGGTAGCTAACGGAAATTTTCAATCTGTTCGCTTCAACCAATATTTTTTTAATTTCCCTCGACTTGTTCACGAATAAAAGTACACCAGTCTTTCGGTAATTGACTTATCTTTACAATGAAACATTTTTCACGTACCTTGAGAATACCCCTCAAACAGAATAACACACTTGAGATGAGAATTATTGACCTTTTTCCAGACCATTGAATTTGTAAGGACTAAACTTCCGGTTAACTTAGGAAGTGAATATAAATGTGCAATCCCATTGGTCACATTTTTCTGGTTACTGGTAATTATATATATAACTAGTATAAATAAACAGGTAACCAGATGAATTAAACCAATGAGATTGCACAGTTATATTCACTTCCTAAGTTAAGATGTTGGCCATCTTGGTTGGAAGGCAGGGTCATCCAATATATATATATTTTTCAAAGAAAATACTCCAATGATGATTGTGACCAAGTTAAGAAAAGTAACAATTAAAGGGCAATAACTCCAATTATTTTATCATTTTATAAATCAATTTTAAAAATTTGTGTAAATCTTCTAATTTTCAGTGTTTTATATCATTTGTATATAGCCAACAAGAAAGTTTTTCCTCCAGTATTTTCAAAGTCACACCATAGAATTTGATAAAGATCATTTTCAGAAAAAATCACAGCACCACCTTTACTACACATCTACATGAGGTTTACTACATCATGTACATTTACTATGGATACATTGAATTGTTCAACTATTTATCATGATTAATACAGATACATGAAGCATGGTCTCTGTATTATAATACATTAATATCAGACTTGGGGTCAATTACCTTAATATATTATTATTATACTTATTCTATATTTAGTGTGACACACACAATGTATAACATTTAAAATAAATGTCTTACTAGAGTGAAGAAAGCTAAGGAAAGACATATTGTTTTAGTAAACTTCTGACACCATTTTGAATATCCTGATGGTTTTGTTTCCTTCCTCAGTAATAATGTCTGATCATAGATCAAATCTTCATCTTCCATTCTCTCTTCTCTTTCTGGAAAAATATAAAAATATTAATTATTTCCGGTTTACTAAATAAATATGTAGTTACATTGTAGCTATAATACTGTTCTTTGTTTCATCAATTTGTATTTTTTTTATATCTGCTCTGGGGAAAGTTATTATTATAAAGTAAACAGTTGTGCGCAGAAAAATCAGATCAGCATGCCCACAAACCAGTCATTACAGACTTTCATTACCTTGAATGTAGATCTATTTCATGTATTTAATTCATTAAAAGAAAAAAAAAAGAAAAATTCAGAAGCACCATGAACATGATCATGATGATGAAGCAACATACCTTTATGGATAGACAGGAAGTTTTGTTTATTTCTGTTTTAGGGATTACGAACAAGGGCTTACAACAGGAATCTCCACCGGCTAAACATGCTAAAGAAGAAGGATCAGTAAGGGACATTTTTGGCCCAAACTCCAAACTAGCGTTTTGAAGGATTTCCTGGTGAAACTAACATGACTTTGGCCAAAATGTTGGCATAAAATGTAATTATTTTACTTTTTTGGCATTTTTTCACTATTTTTGTGCAAAAAAGTGAAAGAAATCAACATGATCAAGAAAAAGTCACGTCACAAGTAAAATCCCTAACAACAGAACCAAAGTCTGAAACGTTAGGGTATTCCCGTTTTAAAATTAAAGTATGTTTGAATTAAAAAAAAAAAATTCCTACAGACTTTGTCCCCTTTCACAGGTAATGCCTGCCTCGTATTACTGTTATATGTTGGTTTAAAGTAGTTCAACTACTAGGTTAGCTTGGTCATGTTGATATATGTAGGAGTAAAAACTGAAGATTTTAAGCTAAAATAAATTGATTAGCTTAGCACAGCTGGATATGAACACAGAGGTCCAACCCTGAACAGTTGGGACAAATATGGCCACAATATTTGCACTTAATACATGTGATACAGGTCTGAATTGGGATTCAATTGTAATTAAATATTTGACACATATAAATGAGTTTCTGACACAGAATAACTGTAGTCAAAGAATTAAGAATTGGTTATAGGATTAGAATTTATATTTAAATTTTTGCTTTTGTGCAATACACTATCCCCATGATCATGACTATGCTGTTGCAAATGGACCCCCCTTTTTTTTGCTTTTGAACAATACACTAGCCATTTGGAATCTTTTATCTCTCTTTTCATGCTTTTACAGAGTAATCACTTAATTAGACTAATTAAGTCTTTTGATCATTATGACTATGTTCATATTCATTTCTTCAAAACTAAGATAATTCACAAAAAGAAAACCTATTTACATACATTTTTTTGTACCATGTTTACATGTATGTTTTCAGAATGTCACTTTATTTCAGCATGTTCAAAACATGATTTTAGTCAAACAGACATGGTCTCAATGCAATGAGGGTGGTAATTGGGGTATCTTCATGATGAATAACGGTAAAAATTCCTGCCAAATAATGTTAATGGTAATTTTTGGTGCATGATGTAATGTACACTTTCTCTTACAATGTCTTAGACGATTAAAAAATCGTCTGAATTTGACGAATCACGTTAAATTGTTACTCACACTGGTTACCCATACATGGCCATAATGACAGTTACAATGATTATTTGAGACCTCTGACGAATCACGATAAGGATATTTTGACGATTCACAGTAAAATTTTAACCGATTTGACGATAATTATAACGGTAGCTGAGAATGAACGTTTGACGCCTGACGGTAGAAGGCATTACCACCCTCCTCAATAGGCAGGGTTTCTCTTTTGTGCATTTGCTCAATCTAGTTTCCTCTCTGTGCTTTTAAAAGGTATGCACTGGTTCAGATACTTTCAGGAACAGCAGAATGAAACTTGGGTGTTGTTTATTTTGCTATCTTCTGCAGACTGAAAAAACTGGTAAGTTTTTTATTTTCTGAAACGTAGACCTTGTATAACTTTTATATATCTAGTTCCTGCCATGCCTTAAAACTTTCCTGTATGTACCAGTTTTTCTGTACTCATAGTAATTTTTGAGGTGTAAACACGGCCATATTTTTCAATTCCTTATGATGAACCTTAATCAGATTGTTAAAGGGAAACTTCGCAAAAAAATCAAAAATTGATATTATGTCCATTCTGTATAAAAATGCTCAAATTTATAGATATTAAAGTTTTATTCCGCTAAATAAGAGATCACCATCGATTTTAAATTTTGAGTATCAGTTCTCTACTCTCCGCCATCTTGTCACCTTCTCCGATGAAAAATCCCGATATGTCAATAAACCACAAAGGAACAAAACTACAGTAAACGATGTAGTCCTAATTGCGTGTCGATATCTTGTCAATCGTACGGTTGTTTTATCTGACTGACTAACTTGATACGGAAAATGGTCTTATATTTTTAAATAACCATATAGTCTGTTATTTTTAAACTGATAATATTGTAATTAGTTAAAAAGTCAAAGTTCAAATCATAAAATGATAAATAAGTGTTCCGTGGAAATTGTTTTCGAAAATCTAATTCGTTCATAATAAACTTTATTTAAATAAATTCGGATCTTCCCTTATCTGATCACCAGCATGGCTAAAGGTATTACTCCCAAAGGTATTGGAAGGGGTTTAAGGTGACACGTCCAGGTATTCAATCGATTTCCTGTCCGGCGGGCTTGCAAGTTCATGCATCGTTTCACTTCTGTAGGTATTGATCAGTGTACACGACCGTTACTTATAACTTTCCATTTTGAACTATCAGGTGCATGTATAATATACATTTTTGTCTTGCGTGTCCGAAAGTGATATAATATACTAGTCATTACTGAACTCATACGCTTGTTTATAAATAACATTTCTGGTGTAAAGAATATTATTTATAAAAAAAAAAATAATACAAAAAAAAAATAATTGAAGAAATACAAATCTATTTACATATTTTTCCAAGGGTTAATTTGGGAAAATGTAATATATACTCGTTGTCAATAGTTTAGGACAGATTGGAACATACCAGAATTATTGATCTAAAAAAATGTGCGCACTTGTCGAAGATTCATGTATACATACGCCTGGTAGAAAGTTACGGAACTATAGTCAGTAGCGCAATTTAAAATATGTATACATGTATACATTGAACATAAGAAAGAAACATACATTTTGTGTAAATTGTGGTAAAAGTTTTGTAAATAGACTAGTCCATGCATGTATGCCAACAGTATGTAATCAACGAATTCGATAGACTATTGTATACCAAAAGAAGAAGAAGAAAAAAAAGAAACAATTTGATTTAAATACAGGTCAATTTATAACTTGCTTTGGTTCATCGAAGTTAAGAACATAGTAAACTCACAGATTTATATATCAATTAAATTGTTCTCGAATAAAGGACGAAATTCGTCATCATCACAATTGTTCCAACATTCATGTAAAATATATGCAACTCGACGTACACTAATAATCCCCAAGGAATGTGAATATTTTCTAGGAAAACTATTGAGTATCAATTTCGGGATTTATTTTCTTTCTTGATATTCAATGACAGCAATTTAAAGAATAAACTGCTTGTCGGATATTTGTCCGCTTTAGGGGTATTCTTGCAAGTTGAACAGACTTATAATAACATTCAAAAATAGGGAAAGATAACATTAAATTCGTTGTCTTTTAATTTTAAACATCGTTGATCAAATAGTTATTTAAGTAGATATATACGTTGGGAGACGACGATTATTATAGTTGTCTCAGATTTTAATAAGGACGTTCCCCATTATGAATAAATTTGGTTGACGTTTATCACACTTGAAAAGAATATCTATTCGTAATTTTTCGATTCCATTACAAAAATATTTTTTTCTTTATTCGTACATATTATATTCCGCTTCGGTAGAGTTATCTTCAGATAGTTTCATATATTACATGTAATTAATACATGGCTTTCAAAAGTCTAAATGTAAGTGTTCTCGTACATTTCTTCGCCTAATAAAGACAAATAAAAATGATTTAGTAAAGCTATTTCTAATTTCTAAGTCCCCCTTTTTTATGAGACATAAATCAAGGACAAGACTTGTATATCATTTCATTCTGACATATGAATTAAGTTTCCCGTCTTTAACCGAAAATTGTGTATTTCTTAGTAAATTAACTTATTTGAATTCAAATAAATAATAGCACCAAATATAATTAAATAATTCCACGGCGACCAATTTTTATTTGTCACCAACGTTAACTTGAATATGTATTTTTAATGTGTGTATTAAATGCTACCACTGATCCGAATAGACAGTCACACCTGGCAAGGTGTGCCCTAGAGGCGTGGTTAAATACCGAAGTGCAAATAACAATTTACCTTTCAACAAGCCATCTACGAGTATTGCCACAGAACCGTGAATACACACATCGTATAAACCTAGCCATAGCAGAGATAGTAAAAGGTCAATAATAGTACACCAACATATTGTCTTTACAGATTATTGTACTTTAATTTGTTCACCTTATCAGTCCGAAAATGCATTTATTAAAAATAAATTTATAACTTTTTGTGTTGTCTACAAAAATAATTCGAATATATACGTTTAACATAGATAATTTATCTCACGAATGAGTACAATTGAACGTCTGTGCGTTTTATCTTCTTATTATCGGATGGTTATTAGATAAAGCATAAGTCATCGGCGCGCTTACGATTACGTTAAAATATGATTAAAAACCAAGACTTTTAATGATTGTATTTTAAATCCCGGCATGCAAAAATCAGGAGAAAACGTCACGACCTACAGGAAGTAGTTGATATTTTTTCATTAATTATTGAATTTCTCCTTTATTACTGCACATATAGCGATAAAACTTTGTGAATATATATATTATGTCATAATAAACATATTTAAACCATAAGTAAAAAATCGTGAATTTTCCCTTTAATGCTGTTTGTAGTTTTGCTTTCGTCTCTTCGATGTTCTCACTGTGAAGACAACTTTAGTCTGGTTAGCATAGTAGCTAATTCAGGTTTCTGATCCCGACTTCTTTTGGATATTTGAGGGTATGTTGGGGTAAAAAGTCACGCCGGCCGTGGGATGATTTGTAGACTTCAATTTCAAAACTTTTACTAACCTCAACGTCAAGCTCAGAAGGATAATGTGAAGGTTAAACGTGTAACAAGTTAGTTCCCTGATGAAAAAACACAGAATAATCGTCAAATCAATTTCAAACTTAGTCTAAGATGAGCGAACGAATAAAGTCTTAAAAGATAATATTTTCTTTTGACAGCTTGTGACGATTACCGGAAATACCTTTCGGAAAACTGTGTATGATTAATCAGTTTCAACTTGGTCCTGTGTTGAACCATTCAAAATAATATCTCAAACCCCAAAAAATATATTAAACACCAACGCACAAATATATAACGTTTTTAAGGGGTCATTTTCAAACTAGACAATACAAAAGGGTATTGAGTAAGTAAGTAAGTAAGTATATCATTTATTAAAGTGACATGTGTAGTATATATAATATTACATAATAAGAATACAGTAGTTAAATAAATTTACACCCTGCCCGTTGGACCTATAAGTCACTTTAAAGATCTTTAAACCTAATGTTCAAATTTGTAATACGCAATGTGAAGCTCCTTTCTTTTACAGAAAAATATTAGTATTAACTATTTTTTTTCACTAAGTATCTTGGGTTTTCTTTTCCACACACTGTTAACGTTATGCAAGACGTGATGTGTTTATCTAAGGATTTTTTTAATCTGGAGGCCGATTGGTACTGTCCTTGGTACGACACCCAAGAGTTCAGCACCCCATTAGTCCGATACATGTCACGGCGCAATAGAAAAGCTATAAACATTAAGAGTAACGGTCCGTGTAAGGTCCGTGTAACACTTTTCAATTCAAAGTTTTAAAAAGTTTTCAAATTTTAGATTTTTGGAATTTTGATCAAGTTTTGAAACATAAAAATTCCAAATTGTGTAAAGTTTTTAAATTTTGAAATTTTAACCAAATAATTAAAATATTAAAATTCTAAATATCGTTTATAAATTTGATTGTTTAGAAATTTGATTAAACTTTAGAAATACTATACCAAACGTACAGTTTTGATTATTTCACTTTTTGAAAGTTTGAATTTTTAAATTTTTGATTAAGATATCAAAATAGAAAAGGGGCGAAAAGAGGGGTACTTGTAAACACGACTCTGATTATAATCATTCTTAGTTAGGAATGAATAGCACGAAATATATCAAATCATATTTTATTAGAAAATGAATAATTAAAAGAAGAAGTCTTATATATATATAAAACCTTTCAGACATCAAAAGGGATAACAGTATCCTGAAATTTGAAGGTTGTTCATCTATTGAATTTTTTTTTTATTTAAACAAGCATCAGATAGGTTGATTTAAATCTCTAATATAAGGTTAGCGTTTGAGAAAGAATCCAGAGCTTTAGTTGGTGTCCCCAGTGCCCAACATTTAGAATTTACAGTGAAAACTGATCAAATCGCAGTAGGCCAAATAGTATTATTCGCCTTTTTGACGTTCATGATGAAGGTAGATCCAGAAAACGCGCTTCGGTCACATACAACTTTAAACGTTTTGTTTTCTTTTTTATCGATTGCATGACGATAATATTTTGCCTTTTATGATTGATTTAAGTTTCAAGTAATGATATGGAAGGAATACTTAATTTATGGTGTCGCAATGAACGTTGTGCTGAACGGGCGTGCTTAAGCTGGCCCCTAGACATAAAAGTGTACTGGTTTAGTGATGGTTCAGTGAAGGGTCAGTGATAATAGACGTCATACTTAACTCTGAAATATAACAATGAACTAAAATTAAAATCCTTCAAGACTAAGAAGAAAAGAGGCGCATGAATTGAGACAGGCGCACGAATGCGGCGGCGTTAAACATGTTTCCTGAGATCATACCCCTATACCTCTAGCGAATGTAGAATAAACTAACACATAGCAATACGCACAGTAAACGCACTTTAAAAGAAATTAAAGTCCTATGTCAGAATAGGAAACAAAAGAAACTAATCAAAATGACAATTATAATAAATTAACAAAGGACAACTATATATAAAGCTAGCAGTTACTGACTTATGCAAGCTCCAGACCTCACTTAAACTAATTGAAAGATTATGTCTTCATCATATGAATAACAAACACAATCCCTTCCTCTTGTATTTATTGCTAATTTGTTCCTGAACATTCTTGAAATATTTGTCACTGGCAACCAAAAATCAATAATTTAAAATAGGTTGGTTGAATACAAATTACAAAAAAAACTAAGGATTCAACTCCCTCGGGCAAAGTAACCCTCATACATGGATTTTGATATGTTTAACTTCCTTTTGGCCGCACACCTTTTCAGTCCTCATAGATGGATTTTGATGTGTTTAACTTCACTTTGGCCGCACACCTCTTCAGCCCTCATAGATGGATTTTGATATGTTTAACTTCACTTTGGCCGCACACCTCTTCAGCCCTCATAGATGGATTTTGATATGTTTAACTTCACTTTGGCCGCACGCCTCTTCAGCCCTCATAGATGGATTTTGATATATCTTCACTTTGGCCTCACACCTCTTCAGCCCTTATAGATGGATTTTGATATAACTTCACTTTGGCCTCACACCTCTTCAGCCCTCATAGATGGATTTTGATATGTTTAACTTCACTTTGGCCTCACACCTCTTCAGCCCACATAGATGGATTTTGATATAACTTCACTTTGGCCTCACACCTCTTCAGCCCTCATAGATGGATTTTGATATGTTTAACCTCACTTTGGCCGCACACCTCTTCAACCCTCATAGATGGATTTTGATATGTTTAACTTCACTTTGGCCGCACACCTCTTGAGCCCTCATAGATGGATTTTGATATGTTTAACTTCACTTTGGCCTCACACCTCTTGAGCCCTCATAGATGGATTTTGATATGTTTAACTTCACTTTGGCCTCACACCTCTTCAGCCCTCATAGATGGATTTTGATATGTTTAACTTCAATTTGGCCTCACACCTCTTGAGCCCTCATAGATGGATTTTGATATGTTTAACTTCACTTTGGCCGCACACCTCTTCAGCCCTCATAGATGGATTTTGATATATCTTCACTTTGGCCTCACACCTCTTCAGCCCTCATAGATGGATTTTGATATAACTTCACTTTGGCCTCACACCTCTTCAGCCCTCATAGATGGATTTTGATATGTTTAACTTCACTTTGGCCTCACACCTCTTCAGCCCTCATAGATGGATTTTGATATAACTTCACTTTGGCCTCACACCTCTTCAGCCCTCATAGATGGATTTTGATATGTTTAACTTCACTTTGGCCTCACACCTCTTCAGCCCACATAGATGGATTTTGATATAACTTCACTTTGGCCTCACACCTCTTCAGCCCTCATAGATGGATTTTGATATGTTTAACCTCACTTTGGCCGCACACCTCTTCAACCCTCATAGATGGATTTTGATATAACTTCACTGTGGCCTCACACCTCTTCAGCCCTCATAGATGGATTTTGATATGTTTAACCTCACTTTGGCCGCACACCTGTTCAGCCCTCATAGATGGATTTGGATATGTTTAACTTCACTTTGGCCTCACACCTCTTCAGCCCTCATAGATGGATTTTGATATGTTTAACTTCACTTTGGCCACACACCTCTTCAGCCCTCATAGATGGATTTTGATATGTTTAACTTCACTTTGGCCTCACACCTCTTCAGCCCTCATAGATGGATTTTGATATGTTTAACTTCACTTTGGCCTCACACATCTTCAGCCCTCATAGATGGATTTTGATATAACTTCACTTTGGCCTCACACCTCTTCAGCCCTCATAGATGGATTTTGATATGTTTAACTTCACTTTGGCCGCACACCTCTTCAGCCCTCATAGATGGATTTTGATATGTTTAACCTCACTTTGGCCGCACACCTCTTTAGCCCTCATAGATGGATTTTGATATGTTTAACTTCACTTTGGCCGCACACCTCTTGAGCCCTCATAGATGGATTTTGATATGTTTAACTTCACTTTGGCCGCACACCTCTTGAGCCCTCATAGATGGATTTTGATATGTTTAACTTCACTTTGGCCGCACACCTCTTCAGCCCTCATAGATGGATTTTGATATATCTTCACTTTGGCCTCACACCTCTTCAGCCCTCATAGATGGATTTTGATATAACTTCACTTTGGCCTCACACCTCTTCAGCCCTCATAGATGGATTTTGATATGTTTAACTTCACTTTGGCCTCACACCTCTTCAGCCCTCATAGATGGATTTTGATATAACTTCACTTTGGCCTCACACCTCTTCAGCCCTCATAGATGGATTTTGATATGTTTAACTTCACTTTGGCCTCACACCTCTTCAGCCCACATAGATGGATTTTGATATAACTTCACTTTGGCCTCACACCTCTTCAGCCCTCATAGATGGATTTTGATATGTTTAACCTCACTTTGGCCGCACACCTCTTCAACCCTCATAGATGGATTTTGATATAACTTCACTGTGGCCTCACACCTCTTCAGCCCTCATAGATGGATTTTGATATGTTTAACCTCACTTTGGCCGCACACCTGTTCAGCCCTCATAGATGGATTTGGATATGTTTAACTTCACTTTGGCCTCACACCTCTTCAGCCCTCATAGATGGATTTTGATATGTTTAACTTCACTTTGGCCACACACCTCTTCAGCCCTCATAGATGGATTTTGATATGTTTAACTTCACTTTGGCCTCACACCTCTTCAGCCCTCATAGATGGATTTTGATATGTTTAACTTCACTTTGGCCTCACACATCTTCAGCCCTCATAGATGGATTTTGATATAACTTCACTTTGGCCTCACACCTCTTCAGCCCTCATAGATGGATTTTGATATGTTTAACTTCACTTTAGCCGCACACCTCTTGAGCCCTCATAGATGGATTTTGATATGTTTAACTTCACTTTGGCCTCACACCTCTTTAGCCCTCATAGATGGATTTTGATATGTTTAACTTCACTTTGGCCGCACACCTCTTGAGCCCTCATAGATGGATTTTGATATGTTTAACTTCACTTTGGCCGCACACCTCTTGAGCCCTCATAGATGGATTTTGATATGTTTAACTTCACTTTGGCCGCACACCTCTTCAGCCCTCATAGATGGATTTTGATATGTTTAACTTCACTTTGGCCGCACACCTCTTCAGCCCTCATAGATGGATTTTGAAATGTTTAACTTCACTTTGGCCGCACACCTCTTGAGCCCTCATAGATGGATTTTGATATGTTTAACTTCACTTTGGCCGCACACCTCTTCAATTATTTCGGTTCTTATATATCCTTGACTTATAATCAGTTTTCAGCGTTCCGTAGGTGAATGCATGCTTTACTTAAGTTTTCAGCGTTCCATAGGTGAATGCTTTACTTAAAATTCTACGTTTTACATTATACTGGTTTTTCGAGAGCAACATAGGTGTATGGCGATTAACATCTTGGACACAACTTTATTGTTTTCTGTTTAGTATTAAATTTGTATTAAGATCCATTTTGTTACATCTTGTGATCAATTTTATTTGGCAATCGCCAAGGGCAGTCAACACTGTTAAAGAACATCAGTTGTTCGACCTGTAAGTCAAATGCGTTTTGTTTAAATATACTTTTCACTGTTTTTGGTCTTTTTGAAAATGTTGCTTGTGCTGTATTTAGACCCTTCTACTACATTTTTTTACATGCACACGTATTAAAATTGCGGTTTTTATCCAAAGCAATCATAGGTTTGAACGTAGTTTTCAATTTAGACTTGTTTATATTTTTTCGTTTGGGCTTGTATCATATTTTCCCTCCGGTTTATATGATCCGTTCATCCTATTTCGACTCTTAAAATTCAAGAGTCTTTCTTAAATTGAGGGTAAATTAAATGGCCTTCCAAATACCGTTTCGATCCCTAACATCACTGAAGAGACATTTATTGTCGAAATCCGGATCTGGTGTACACAAAAAAAATATTGACACCTTATGTTTGTGGCATAACATCTTGGACACAACTTTATTGTTTTCTGTTTAGTATTAAATTTGTATAAAGATCCATTTTGTTACATCTTGTGATTAATTATTTTTTGGCAATCGCCAATGGCAGTCAGCACGGTTAAAGCACATCAGTTGTTCGACCTGTTAGTCAAATGCGTTTTGTTTAAAAATACTTTTTCACTGTTTTGGTCTTTTGGAAAATGTTGTTTGTGCTGTATTTAGACCCTTCTGCAACGAAATTTGTTTTACATGCACACGAATAAAAATTGCGTTTTTATCCAACATAGGTTTGATCGAGTTTCAATTTAGACTTGTTTATATTTGTCTTAATATATATATATGTGTGTTTTCACCTCAGAAACTAACAAAACCTTTTAATAGACTTATCAAGAAGGGATATAGTTACGATACTGTTGTCAGGTCATTAAAGATTGCTTATTTTGGAGTTAATATTGATTCACTTATAGGGTCTTTGCATCGGAACTAAACACATGTATTCAAAAACCAGTTGTTGGCATGACACGGGTTATGTTCTTCTCATATATGTTATGATGGTATGATACTTAACCCCTAACGGGAAGGATTGTGCCTGATATTCATATGATGAAATCATAATCTTTCAATCAGTTTAATTAAAGTCTGGAGCTGGCATGTCAGTTAACTGCTAGTAGTCTGTTGTTTATGTATTATTGTCATTTTGTTTATTTTCTTTGGTTACTTCTTCTGACATCATACTCGGACCTCTCTTGAATTTTAAATGTGCGTATTGTTATGCATTTACTTTTCTACATTGGCTAGAGGTATAGGGGGAGGGTTGAGATCTCATAAACATGTTTAACCCCGCCCCATTTTTGCGCCTGTCCCAAGTCAGGAGCCTCTGGCCTTTGTTAGTCTTGTATTTTTTAATTTTAGTTTCTTGTGTACAATTTGAAAATTAGTATGGCGTTCATTACCACTGACATAGTATATATTTGTTAAGGGGCCAGCTGAAGGACGCCTCCGGGTGCGAGAGTTTCTCTCTACATTGAAGACCTGTTGGTGACCTTCTGCTGTTGTTTTTTCTATGATCGGGTTGTTGTCTCTTTGACACATTCCCCATTTCCATTTTCAATTTTATTTGTTTGCATGCATAAAGCATAAACTATTTATTTAAAGTCTGTTATATGTAATACAACATAAGCTCTGTAAGTCAGTAACCTAATGTGCAGTCGGGTTGTCGTTTGTTAATGTGATTCATAAGTGTTTCTCGTTTTTTTATACAGATTATACTATTCGTATTCCTGTTTGAATTGTTTTACACTAGTCATTTTTGGGGCCCGTTATGTCTTGCTGTTCCCAAGGCTCCATGTTGACGACAGTACTTTAATTTACCTATAATGATTTACTTTTACAAATTGAGACAGGATGGAGATTGTCTCATTGGCATATATCTATTTGCACCTGGTCGTTGAGCAAACAAAAATTATCAATCGTGTTAGAATGGCTAGGACTGTACTCTGATCTAAGTATTATCAATCGTGTTAGAATGACTAGGACTGTTTTCTGATTTAAGTATTATCAATCGTGTTAGAATGGCTAAGACTGTACTCTGATTTAAGTATTATCAATCGTGTTAGAATGGCTAGGACTGTACTCTGATTTAAGTATTATCAATCGTTTTAGAATGGCTAGGACTGTACTCTGATTTAAGTATTATCAATCGTTTTAGAATGGCTTGGACTGTACTCTGATTTAATTATAATTATCAATCGTGTTAGAATGGCTAGGACTGTACTCTGATTTAAGTATTATCAATCGTGTTAGAATGGCTAGGACTGTACTCTGATTTAAGTGTTATCAATCGTGTTAGAATGACTAGGACTGTACTCTGATTTAAGTATTATCAATCGTTTTAGAATGGCTAGGACTGTACTCTGATTTAAGTATTATCAATCGTTTTAGAATGGCTTGGACTGTACTCTGATTTAAGTATTATCAATCGTGTTAGAATGGTTAGGACTGTACTCTGATTTAAGTATTATCAATCGTGTTAGAATGACTAGGACTGTACTCTGATTTAAGTATTATCAATCGTGTTAGAATGACTAGGACTGTTCTCTGATTTAAAGTTGTGATTTGGACTTTGTATTGCATTTTCATTAAAAATCAGACTTTTTAAAAAATGATTCATTATCGGTGTGCTCTTTCCAATTTTTACAAATAATCGATTCACTGTCAACATTTCAATCAGTTGAATAACATATTAAGCAAACACGATTTGTGAAAATAATTCTGTTTAAAAATCGGAATAAAAATAGGACAAGGTAGACAGAGAAACCATAAAAAGATATTCAAGTATGTTTTCTATTGATACAGGGAACCATATGATTTATACTCTTTATACTCAACATTCTTCTTGTTCTTTTTTCATTTTATTTTGGTTATCTTTTGGTGTAGATTTAGTTTTCATGGTAAGTGGGTTTATCACCATAAGTCACAAAGCTATTTGTGGTTTATGGTTATTACTTATGCATATCTGTATATATATATATAGCCTGCAACTTTTACATTAAGTGCAATCATAAATGTTTTTGCAAATGTATATTATAGTGTTATTTACTGGCTGTTTCTGTATTGACACTGGTATAGATTCAAGGTTTGCTGTATTGGCCTCGAGACCCGTAGGGCCCATGGGCCAATACAGCTTTTTTCCCGCTTTTTTCCGTATTGGCCCTCGTTTTTTCCGTTTCAAAACTTTAAGACATTACTAAACATTGCACATCATTTAACCTGTTTATTTTATGACTTTAATTTAAAAAGTATTATACAATTGTTTTTATGCATAACGATACTTCCAGAGTTAAGTAATGGCGTAATAAAATTGAAAACCGGAAGTGAACGTCCTGTATTAGCCCTAGGGGTCTCGAGGCCAATACAGCAAACCTTGAATCTATACCAGTGCCAATACAGAAACAGCCAATTCATAACACTTTTATTAAATGATTATAAGAGAATTAAAAACCGGAAGTGAACGTCCCGTATTAGCCCATGGGCCAATACAGCTTTTTTCCCGCTTTTTTCTGTATTGGCCCTGTTTTTTCCGTTTGAAAACATTAAGACATTACAAAACATTGCACATCATTTAACCTGTTTATTTTATGACTTTAATTTAAAAAATATTATACAAATGTTTTTATGCATAACGATACTTCCAGAGTTAAGTAATGGCGTAATAAAATTGAAAACCGGAAGTGAATGTCCTGTATTAGCCCTAGGGCTAATACGGCTTTTTTCCCGCTTTTTTCTGTATTGGCCCTGTTTTTTTCCGTATTGGCCCTGTTCGAAGAGCAATATTAAATCTTGATTTATATCGACAGTGAAACGTTTTTAGTATTGCACATGCTGATTTATCCGTATTAGGGCTTATTTGCTCATATCATTTAATAATATGATATTATTACGTAAGTATTTCTGTATTGGCCTTGTTATTGGTCCGAGGCTTGCTGTATTGGCCTGAGGCGAAGCCGAAGGCCAATACAGCTGGCCTCGGACCAATAACAAGGCCAATACAGAAATACACGTAATAATATCTTTATTAATTATCTACAGTGTTACAATATTTGTTTAATTTCATTTCAAAAGAGATAAATATTTTTACCTTGAAGTGGAACTATCCAAATCTCAGTTTGTTTCTTTTTATTCGATGCAATACATGATCTCGTGCTGTTTCCAGGTGTCTTCAGCATTTTCTCATCTGATGAATTTTTCTACCCTTTTCAGTCACTATAAAGTGTTACAACTTAAATTTAGACGCAACACATAAATAGTCATTGGAAAGGTACTGCAATTGCATGTGTTTATACAGAAACTAATTTAAAATCGATGTGAAATTATGAGGTCGTGAAGAAATGAACTTTGTGATAATCTACTCGTTCCCCAAGCCTGAAATAGTTCTATCGTCTGCTTTCAAAGTACCTTTTAAATGAATGTGACCGTCTTTCGCCTGAAATGTATGCCATACTGACATTTTCAGCATGTTTAAGATAACTAAATGACAACTGCGTCTTCAAAACAACTGTTTACTTTGGGAAGGTCTATTAACAGGACAGATAAAACCAGGACAGTTATTTTCGATACGTTTTTATCTGTAACTTTTGTTTTACTCAACATATTGTTAAAATTTAAATTGCATAATAAAGAACATGATATTTACTTATATTATTTGCAAAAAATATAAAAATAAATAATAACTAAGTTAAAAAAAATCTGCCAGGACAGTTTAATTTTATGAAAAAAATGGCTGAAATTGCCGAGAAAAGTTTACTTATAATTGAAATATTTTTCCCAAAACAACTGTCTGGCATAATATTTTTGTACGATTATAAAGATTATGAAATAATCATTCTAAAAATCTATAATCTAATATTTTTTTCAGCTTTTAAAGGTAAAAAAATCTGCCAGGACAGTAGCCTTTCACGTTGGAAATTTTGTTGAAATTATTTCAAAATACAAATACAAAGTTAAATATCTTCTTCAAAATAAATGTCTGGTAAACAAATGTTAGTTCATTGGAAAGTTTAGAATATAAGCTTTATGAAAATATAAAATTATATGAACTTTTATGTCATTAACACCAAAAAAATCTGCCAGGACAGTAGCCTACTCTGCTAAATTTTAAGAAACAAATGGCTGAAATTGTCGAGAAGAGTTTACCTATAATTGTTATATTTTCTTCAGTACAACTGTCTGGCATAATATTTTTGTATGATTATAAAGATTATAGAATAATCTTTCTAAAAACTTATGATTTAATATTTTTTTCGTCTTTTAAAGGTAAAAAAATATGCCAGGACAGAAGCCTTTTACGTTAGAAATTTTGTTGAAATTTGTTCAAAATCAAAGTATAAAGTTTAATATCTTCTTTAAAATAAAAGTCCGGTAAACAAATTTTAGTTCATTTAAAAGTTTGAAATATAAGCTTTATGAAAATATAAAATAATATGGACATTTATTTCCTTAAAGCCAAAAAAAATTGCCAGGACAGTAGCCTACTCCGTTAAATTTCTGAATCAATTGCAGAAATTAACAACGCAATTATTTTTTTATAAATATAATATTGGAATAGTTTTTTTTTGTGATTGTCTAAAGTACAATTTTGATACTACCATTAAGTCAAAATCGAAAGTTGGATAGATTATTACTTTTTGTTATTATAATTCGTTGTTAAGTTTTAGCATTAAATTTTGGGAAAAGATAAAAATATTAATTCGATAATAGATGAATTTCATAAAAAGTGTCCCATGAGTCGTCGTATAGCTAAATATTTAGTTGGCACGTGCTAAACTTAACGATCTGTCATCGAATCTGTGTATTTGTATATTCTGTCATATCAACCGTAAAGCGAGTGTGTGGTAATGAAGATATTTAGCTTTAATTTTAGGAAAAGCTTTTAAAGATAAAATTTAATGCAATAGATTGTGGGATATTCGCAATTGCAAATGCTCTATAATTTTGTTTTTACAAGTTTTTCAGGTTGGGTACATGTAGAACAACTAGAACTAGTATAGATTATCTCGTGATTTTTTTTTTGAAAAAGGTTAACTAGTGTTGTGGAATGTACTGAATTGTGACTGTGCATGGCAAATTTGATTCATTAGAAAACATGTAAAGGTGTAAATTGCAAAAAGAAGTTAAAAAATGCAACATTTGGAAACTCTCCAGTTTTATGTAAGAGGATAAAAAAGTGACACTTTCCTGTGCTCTAAACACATTACTTATTAGTGAATAAACACCTTTTGAGTATTTGACACTGGTCAATCAGTGACTTTGAAGTTTTTATTACTGTCAAAACATAATTCCGATATATATCTTCTGCCTTTGATACAATGAATAGAAATCGAATTAAATCAACAAATAGTGTTTTAATAACCACACCAATATAATTATGTTTTCTAGAAATATTCACTTTAATGACTCTATCACGGATAAATTTCAAACTGAACACTTTGAATAGAATAAAAAAAATCTTTGAGAATTCTTCACTTCTTCCTATGTAATAGTACTGTCCTGGCAAATTTGTTTTTGTTTTATAGTTTTATTTTTAATGATTTAGTCCTAATTATCATTTCAAAAAAGAGCCAAGATAAGTTAATAAATATACCATTTTATTTATGATTAAAAATAATGTTTATTTCTGCCATTTATAAAACATGTAGCATATTAAGCTAATGTCCAGCTGATAATTCAAACGGAGTAGGCTACTGTCCTGGCAGATTTTTTGTCGTTAATGAATTAAATGCCCATATCATTTTATATTTTCTCAAAGCTTATGTTCTAAACTTTTAAATGAACTAACATTTGTTTACCAGAAATTTTTTTTGAAGAAGATATTAAACTTTATATTTTGATTTTGAACAAATTCAACAAAATTTCTAACATAAAATTCTTCTGTCCTGGCAGATTTTTTTACCTTTAAAAGACGAAAAAAATATTAAATCATAGGTTTTTAGAAAGATTATTCCATAATCTTTCTAATCATACAAAAATATTATGCCAGACAGTTGTACTGTCGAAAATATAACAATTATAGGTAAACTCTTCTCGACAATTTCAGCCATTTGTTTCTTAAAATTTAGCGGAGTAGGCTACTGTCCTGGCAGATTTTTTTGGTGTTAATGACATAAAAGTTCATATAATTTTATATTTTCATAAAGCTTATATTCTAAACTTTCCATTGAACTAACATTTGTTTACCAGACATTTATTTTGAAGAAGTTATTTAACTTTGTATTTGTATTTGGAATAATTTCAACAAAATTTCTAACGTGAAAGGCTACTGTCCTGGCAGATTTTTTTACCTTTAAAAGCTGAAAAAAATATTAAATTATAGATTTTTAGAATGATTATTTCATAATCTTTATAATCGTACAAAAATATTATGCCAGACAGTTGTTTTGGGAAAAATATTTCAATTATAAGTAAACTTTTCTCGGCAATTTCAGCCATTTTTTTCATAAAATTAAACTGTCCTGGCAGATTTTTTTTAACTTAGGTATTATTTATTTTTATATTTTTTGCAAATAATATAAGTAAATACCATGTTCTTTATTATGCAATTTAAATTTTAACAATATGTTGAGTAAAACAAAAGTTACAGATAAAAACGTATCGAAAATAACTGTCCTGGTTTTATCTGTCCTGTTAATAGACCTTCCCGATTATTTTCGATACGTTTTTATCTGTAACTTTTGTTTTACTCAACATATTGTTAAAATTTAAATTGCATAATAAAGAACATGATATTTACTTATATTATTTGCAAAAAATATAAAAATAAATAATAACTAAGTTAAAAAAAATCTGCCAGGACAGTTTAATTTTATGAAAAAAATGGCTGAAATTGCCGAGAAAAGTTTACTTATAATTGAAATATTTTTCCCAAAACAACTGTCTGGCATAATATTTTTGTACGATTATAAAGATTATGAAATAATCATTCTAAAAATCTATAATCTAATATTTTTTTCAGCTTTTAAAGGTAAAAAAATCTGCCAGGACAGTAGCCTTTCACGTTGGAAATTTTGTTGAAATTATTTCAAAATACAAATACAAAGTTAAATATCTTCTTCAAAATAAATGTCTGGTAAACAAATGTTAGTTCATTGGAAAGTTTAGAATATAAGCTTTATGAAAATATAAAATTATATGAACTTTTATGTCATTAACACCAAAAAAATCTGCCAGGACAGTAGCCTACTCTGCTAAATTTTAAGAAACAAATGGCTGAAATTGTCGAGAAGAGTTTACCTATAATTGTTATATTTTCTTCAGTACAACTGTCTGGCATAATATTTTTGTATGATTATAAAGATTATAGAATAATCTTTCTAAAAACTTATGATTTAATATTTTTTTCGTCTTTTAAAGGTAAAAAAATATGCCAGGACAGAAGCCTTTTACGTTAGAAATTTTGTTGAAATTTGTTCAAAATCAAAGTATAAAGTTTAATATCTTCTTTAAAATAAAAGTCCGGTAAACAAATTTTAGTTCATTTAAAAGTTTGAAATATAAGCTTTATGAAAATATAAAATAATATGGACATTTATTTCCTTAAAGCCAAAAAAAATTGCCAGGACAGTAGCCTACTCCGTTAAATTTCTGAATCAATTGCAGAAATTAACAACGCAATTATTTTTTTATAAATATAATATTGGAATAGTTTTTTTTTGTGATTGTCTAAAGTACAATTTTGATACTACCATTAAGTCAAAATCGAAAGTTGGATAGATTATTACTTTTTGTTATTATAATTCGTTGTTAAGTTTTAGCATTAAATTTTGGGAAAAGATAAAAATATTAATTCGATAATAGATGAATTTCATAAAAAGTGTCCCATGAGTCGTCGTATAGCTAAATATTTAGTTGGCACGTGCTAAACTTAACGATCTGTCATCGAATCTGTGTATTTGTATATTCTGTCATGTCAACCGTAAAGCGAGTGTGTGGTAATGAAGATATTTAGCTTTAATTTTAGGAAAAGCTTTTAAAGATAAAATTTAATGCAATAGATTGTGGGATATTCGCAATTGCAAATGCTCTATAATTTTGTTTTTACAAGTTTTTCAGGTTGGGTACATGTAGAACAACTAGAACTAGTATAGATTATCTCGTGATTTTTTTTTTGAAAAAGGTTAACTAGTGTTGTGGAATGTACTGAATTGTGACTGTGCATGGCAAATTTGATTCATTAGAAAACATGTAAAGGTGTAAATTGCAAAAAGAAGTTAAAAAATGCAACATTTGGAAACTCTCCAGTTTTATGTAAGAGGATAAAAAAGTGACACTTTCCTGTGCTCTAAACACATTACTTATTAGTGAATAAACACCTTTTGAGTATTTGACACTGGTCAATCAGTGACTTTGAAGTTTTTATTACTGTCAAAACATAATTCCGATATATATCTTCTGCCTTTGATACAATGAATAGAAATCGAATTAAATCAACAAATAGTGTTTTAATAACCACACCAATATAATTATGTTTTTTAGAAATATTCACTTTAATGACTCTATCACGGATAAATTTCAAACTGAACACTTTGAATAGAATAAAAAAAATCTTTGAGAATTCTTCACTTCTTCCTATGTAATAGTACTGTCCTGGCAAATTTGTTTTTGTTTTATAGTTTTATTTTTAATGATTTAGTCCTAATTATCATTTCAAAAAAGAGCCAAGATAAGTTAATAAATATACCATTTTATTTATGATTAAAAATAATGTTTATTTCTGCCATTTATAAAATATGTAGCATATTAAGCTAATGTCCAGCTGATAATTCAAACGGAGTAGGCTACTGTCCTGGCAGATTTTTTGTCGTTAATGAATTAAATGCCCATATCATTTTATATTTTCTCAAAGCTTATGTTCTAAACTTTTAAATGAACTAACATTTGTTTACCAGAAATTTTTTTTGAAGAAGATATTAAACTTTATATTTTGATTTTGAACAAATTCAACAAAATTTCTAACATAAAATTCTTCTGTCCTGGCAGATTTTTTTACCTTTAAAAGACGAAAAAAATATTAAATCATAGGTTTTTAGAAAGATTATTCCATAATCTTTCTAATCATACAAAAATATTATGCCAGACAATTGTACTGTCGAAAATATAACAATTATAGGTAAACTCTTCTCGACAATTTCAGCCATTTGTTTCTTAAAATTTAGCGGAGTAGGCTACTGTCCTGGCAGATTTTTTTGGTGTTAATGACATAAAAGTTCATATAATTTTATATTTTCATAAAGCTTATATTCTAAACTTTCCATTGAACTAACATTTGTTTACCAGACATTTATTTTGAAGAAGTTATTTAACTTTGTATTTGTATTTGGAATAATTTCAACAAAATTTCTAACGTGAAAGGCTACTGTCCTGGCAGATTTTTTTACCTTTAAAAGCTGAAAAAAATATTAAATTATAGATTTTTAGAATGATTATTTCATAATCTTTATAATCGTACAAAAATATTATGCCAGACAGTTGTTTTGGGAAAAATATTTCAATTATAAGTAAACTTTTCTCGGCAATTTCAGCCATTTTTTTCATAAAATTAAACTGTCCTGGCAGATTTTTTTTAACTTAGGTATTATTTATTTTTATATTTTTTGCAAATAATATAAGTAAATACCATGTTCTTTATTATGCAATTTAAATTTTAACAATATGTTGAGTAAAACAAAAGTTACAGATAAAAACGTATCGAAAATAACTGTCCTGGTTTTATCTGTCCTGTTAATAGACCTTCCCGTTTACTTTCAGTTTGTGTTTATCGTGTCTTTCGATGTAAAATCTAGAGACGTTCCGAAATCCTGCACTTGTGTCAACTCGGCCAATACAGAAAAAAATCTATATTGGCCTAGTTATTCTGTATTGGCCCAGTTTACACATTATATTGCATTGGCAGTTTTCATCATATTAAGTCCAATAACAGTGTAGTTAGTTAATAAAATGTTTTATCAAATTTATGATGCAATGAGATTTTTAACTTTATTTATTTTTATAACATACAGTTAAAAAAATCTGAGATTTTATTCTTATGCATATGATGTAGCATAAAATTGACTGATTTTAGAAATATTTTTGTACATGTTTAGATATGATTTCATTGCAACAAATGACTGATAAATGATTTAATTGTATATATATAGAGAACGTTTTATCCTGTAAATAGACAAGAGAAAACTTTCTGTGTTGTCCGACATTGTGTTAGTTTTCGCGGGACCTCATACATTCAAATATTGAATTCAGTTCCTTACCTGGAAGAAGGAGGAGAAACGAATATATTGAATGAAAGAATGATCTTTATTCTCATAATCCAAATACATAGTTACAGAGAAGATATTACACTCATATATATATAGGATATAGCATGTGTGAAATACAGATTAATATGTTGATAGCTGTTTTCTTATTCAACTTAGTACTGGTATATCAGTAATTATATTTGATATTTTAATGATGACAGTGCATATATTCTAAGCACTTTTCACAAGTAAATGTCAAGATTCACTCTTTACAAAGCGGGACCGACAAAATAACAAATTCACTATATTTCTTGAGAAATATGCTATTTTTCTAGTTTGAATTATTAGATTTTAATCAGAGCTCGTCTTTGCCGGTTCCGGCATAATAGCCATTGCCTATTGTTTTTCTCTCCTAAATCAATGTATGTATACGCCGGAGAGTGTTGACATACACGTACGTAGTTGCGCACTCATTGTTCTTGGTTGGGATTAAGCTGTACTTTAAATGGTCCTCAGAGGCAACAATATATCAAAAGTGTCTCTCTAGATTTATCGATCAAAAGATACAGGTTTAAAGTCCACTATGGGGAGCACAGAATCAGACACCTATTCAAGAGTGTTAAAGAATTGTATTCTCCCATTCAGTGTGTCAGCGGCAGCATTTGGAGCTCTGTTTGTTTTAAGAAAATTTGGCATAATTTACCAGTTGTTTAACAAGGCAAATAAACTTATTTTCTACTGAACCCCACGTCTCACTCACAAATCCTACCTAGCCAGTTTAATGATGTCTATCATCCCTACTTACCTTCTAACAATGTCTAACCTTCTGGTCATGCCAGTAGTAGTTACTTGTTGGAGCTTTGTTGTATACCGACAAACCCCAAATTCCGACAATAGTCTGACTGTTCAATGGGGGTCTCATTGGGGGGTTCCGATCCCGGATCCCGCTTACCGTTTTGTCAGATTCCCGTATCCCGCTTACACTATGTACGTAAGCAATTCTGATTTTTTTGTCATTTCCCGGGTCCCGCTAGACCTCATTTCCCGTTTTCACGACACAATAATTTGACTTTCCAGTGTCACGCTTACCAAAAATCGGCAATCCCGCGTCACGCTTAGGCCCCAATGAGACCCACTTCAATAGGCGGTATGGGTCCGCTCGACAGTCTGACAGTTCTATAGTCCGACAGTTCTATAGTCTGACGTTTTGATAGGCTGACATATACAACATGTACAACCAGATATGATACAGACTAATCACAGGCACTAGACGTTCTACCTGGATTTCGACCTAACTTTTCCAAAACTGAATCCCCGTTATTCATGTTATTGTTTTTAACTTATTTCACAGATAATCCCCCCACATTCATGTGACATTGTGTAGATAAATCAATGTAGATAAATCAATTTAGATAAAGGGCATAATAAGTTTTAAGTAGGTTTGGCAACTGAGAAATCGAAATAAATCAGAATTTGTCGACCAAGTGTGTTTTTCAAAAAACCTGATGCCAAAGTGTGACAAACATGGTAAAAAATTCAGTCATTGCTAATCTTTTTTCTATCATTTTTCTTTAATCCAGAGACATTCAAGTTTACAAAACTACCAAGGGTTAATGCAAAATAATAAAAACAAAAATTTTAACAACATTTTACTCATAAGAATTCATCCACTTTTCAAAGGAAACAACAAAATAATAATATCAACTGACAAACATAAATAAGAATATAAATATCAATGTAATTTTTTTGTTTGTTGCAATAAAGATACATGTACTAAATGATTTTCCTGCAATTTTTTTTTACTTATAAACAGTTTGTTTTTTTAAATATGTAAATTTCACCAATTTTTAGTGTATTCTTTAATATCTTATTTCAAAAGTTTTTATATCTCTTTGCAAAAGCTTTAATTTTATATAAAAAGTATAAGGAAGCAAACATATATGATCTAATTACATCCTCTGAAAATTTCACAACAATTGCTTCAGTCAATTCTAAGTTTTCTTCATTTAAAAAATACAAACATGTGTTTTTTATCCTTTTGTTACACTCCTGACATATTTTTTCAGTAACTGTAAGACTGTTTTTTAATGGAATGTTTAGAAAATCAGTAATGATATATATCTATTTTAAATTTACAATCTCACAAATCAATAAACTTATTAGATATTTGATTACATATTTTTTTAATTTCTGAGCAAAGAGTAAACTTTTAACATGTTTAATGAGAATTACACTTTAATTTTTAAGAATCTTTGGTGAATAGTGTGCAGAAAAATCACTTTTACAAGACAGATCGGCTTTCGCATTACATTGTAAAGATGTTACAATTATTTTAATAAAGAATCATGTTGAATTTTGTTATAGATAAGCTACATCAGAAACTTGTCAGGAGTGTAACAAATGTTACACTCCTGATCATAATTTATTGCTACCATATTTTAACCTGATACTGACCTGAAATCATGTAGAGTCTTTATATTTCACATATTATTTTAGTGCAAATTAAGAACAGGTTAAAAAAAATTATATACTTCTTACATATTAACAAATTTTGCTTATTGTCTATTTAAAAAAAAAGATGGCTTTTCTTTAAACCTTGTTCAGTCTCTTGTTTGATACTATATATATGCTGTTTTTATGTCAGATAATGTATTATGATAAGTTTGTTTGTACTACCAAAGATGGTAGCAGTATGTGCTCTGTATATTAAAAATTGTCCAAAAATGTACCCAAAAATGTCAGGAGTGTAACGCTTTAAAATGTTTAAGTGTAACATTCATGTTATTTTTTATAGAAACAATGTTGTTATTATTGGTTTTCTTTTCTGGAATTTGAGTGGGAACACCATCTGTTGCATATTTCAGTAACAAACATGCAATTATTATGGCCTTTATTGCTTGTTTATGCTCAATACTTGTATGTCAGGACTGTAACACATTTAAACTAGCTAGTTCAATTGCAATTTTAGTTCAAAAATTTCAAAAGTAATGATGTAGACTTGTATTCTGTGTTAAGCTGAGGTGTAGTAATGTCATTTTATAATAATTGTCAGCTTGTTTTCTTCCAATAACTTACCTTTGCTAATAAGATTGAAATAAGGCATTTTTTTGTGTTACACTCCTGACATTGAAGTATTGAGCATACAAAAGCAATGAAGGCCATAATAATGGCATGTTTGTTACTGATAAACTGTAACAGGTAATGTTCACTGAAATTCAAGAAAAAACAACAACTATAACAACATTGTTTCAAAAAAAAAATACATCTTAACCCAGTTGTTACACTCCTGACAGACCTGGGTAGTCCTCTTATTGTAACCATAATATTCCAGTAGTAGAACTTCAGGGTCAACTGGATGCACCTGTGCCAAGCTATGATACTAAACAAAAAAAATAAACCGTGCAAGATGTACAGAAACATGTTATTTCACCTACAAAGACATTTTCTGGCAGCATATTGACTTTTACTAACATTTTTTTTTTTACACAAACTTATTTGACTTACCTTATGAGGCTCATAAAAATGTAAATATATGGAAGAATTGAACAAGAAATCATAGTCAAGATATAATAGTTCGATGAAAGATATTGTTTGGTATTGTATCTGCACTTATTTATTCTATATCATCAATGAATGGACATGCTCTCTTCTAAATGTCACACTAAAAGCGTTACACTCCTGACATTTTGAGGTACAATTTTGGACAATATTTTTTAAACAGAGCACATACTGCTATTATCTTTGGTAGTTAGGACCAACTAATCATAATACATTATCTGACCTAAAAACATTACAGATATAGTATCATACAAGAGACTGACAAAGGTTTAAAGAAAAGGCATCATTTTTTTTGAAATAGCCAGTAACTTGTGTTATAATAAGGTATATATGATTTTTTTTGTAAGACATGTGCCTCTGCTTGGATGGTCCCCTTCCTAAAACTATGTCTCCTACTAAGATGTCCGCCACAGCTGAACTTAGCTAAACATACTAGGATCCTATGGAAAATTCACATAAAGATCTTCTTGTCTGGAACCAGTGGGCCAATTAGGACGAAACTTTGGTTGAATGGTCCATAGCTATAGGTGTTCCCCTTTCAAAGATATTTCCAACATTCTTTAACCTGCAAACAAGATAACCGCTACAATCAAACTTAGTTTAATACCGGCATCACACATTAGTGTATAGCTCCGACGTACACTGGGCGTGGTAAAAAATCCTGTATGCTGCCAATACGCTAGTAAAAAAACCTAACCCTAAATGCTGTGCTTAAAAATGGTGTTAAAACACAAAAAATCAAAATCAAATCTAAACATTTTATGACTGATATTTTGATTAGTTTTCTTATCAATTATATATATATAATCAATATATTTGTTGTTTTAACTCTACACAGGTAGACATAGATGTTTTTTCTTCCTAATTTAAATACAAAACAGTGTAGCTATTACTGATCATTTAAGCATTGTTTAATCGGGAGAAAATTAGAAGCAATAAAAGGGAAAAAAATCACTAACACAACTAATCAACTCAGATGCAAAATAATCAGCAATAAAGGTTGTATTTCACAAAAGTTTAACAATAAATGTTTAAAAAGCATTAAACCAATCATCATGCGTAATACTCAACTGGTATAACAAAATATCCAATTCCTTGAATACACATAAAGTTGAACGAAAAAAAATACATACAGAAACCCCCAAAAATGTTAATTAGTGAATATTTCTGGACAACAAGAAGAAGAACACTTCCTTGTTTTGATCTTCACAAATAAGGAAAATAAATACTGAAAAAATATATATCTATTCAACATATTCATCACGAATGTCATGGGTGCTGATCATGAAATGACTACATGGGGTGGTGATTTAAACAGGTGCAAATTTGACTAGGTCACGATTTGATTATACCAGGTGCTGATTTATCCAGATGCCATTTGAGTAGAACTTGTCTGATATTTAGATAGTCCAATAACCTCACAGTCCGAATGTCTGACAAAAATTGATCATCATGACGCTCTGTTGCAGAAGAGGATACTGCCTTCACAAAAGCTAACTAGTAAACAGTCAAAAGCAAGCAGTGATTAGAATTTCCATTAGTGGAATATGTTGTAAATTATTGGGATCCAAATTGAATACCGATTAAACAATTAATTTAAGATTCCATTCATGATGATCACTTTGTCAAATTCAGGGATCTCCATGACTGGTTTTATGATAGCAACTGCCCAGTTGAAATATCTGCTGCCACTCCCAAATAATCCCCGCCATTGTGATAATTTATTGTTGTTTCTCTAGCCGCAGCGATATTTAGCAATTATGATCAATTGAATGAGAGAAAACACTTGATCAAGATTGATTGCATTATTTAGTTATTTTACCATGTTTACAGCAAATACCTTTAGAAAATTAAGATTGAAAAATAAATCTAATACATCATGTACATGTAATAATTCACTTACAAAGACAAAAAAGTTAAAAACATTCTTTTACATTGACTTGCACAAACAGCTCCCCTTTTAAATGAGTACAAAATAAGACATAAAACAGATAATGATTGTGTTGTTTGGCATAAAACTATAATAATTTCATACCAAATAAAATGAGTACAACAATTATCTATAATATTGAATCACTAAATGCAAGTTTAAAAGTAAATACTTGAGTATTAACTGCAACTTCATAATCTGAAGAAATTTCTTATCATAATTCTGAATTCATTTTGTAGCTAACAATCAAATTAATACAAACCAGTGTTTTGTATATATATTTCTAATACTTTGTCAATTTATCCCTTTCTGCACCCATTGTATAAAAAAATTTAATCAACTTGTGGTTTGTTTAATTTCAGTTCTTCATTGGTTAAAATCTTATTATGACGTCAAATATTCTTGTTATCCTCCGAATTTCCTTTTGTGACGGCATGAAAAAAGGCGACCATGCCTGATGACGTCACATAGAAAGAACACATCTTTTTGCAGATCAGTCGCAAAGAAGCAATAAGTTTGCTTGCCTATTGTTTGAAAATCATTAGAGAAACAGATTCCACCACCAAACCTTGTATAATACGATATTTATCCACTCTCGACAGTTAAATTTTAAATATTTAAAACACTCTGCAAGCCTCACATTTTAAATTTGAAAATTTAACTGTCTTGAGAGGATGAATATTGTATCACACTTGATGCAGTGGTAGAATCTATATTTATCTTTTAAACAGATTTCAAACATATACACATGATATATATTTATATATTTTATAGGTTGACAAAACAACGAAAAGAAATGGTGGAGATATTGTTGGAGAAGTTTTAAAGGTAAACTAACTTATGAAATTAAAAAGATTTTATTACAGTTATTTATCCTGTTTATGACATTAGAAAGATTTATTTCAGTTATTTATCCTGTTTATGACATTAAAAAGATTTTATTACAGTTATTTATCCTGTTTATGACATTAGAAAGATTTATTTCAGTTATTTATGACATTAGAAAGATTTATTTCAGTTATTTATGACATTAGAAAGATTTATTTCAGTTATTTATGACATTGGAAAGATTTATTTCAGTTATTTATGACATTGGAAAGATTTATTTCAGTTATTTATGACATTGGAAAGATTTATTACAGTTATTTATGACACAATAAAGTTTTATTACAGTTATTTATGACATTAGACAGATTTATTACAGTTATTTATGACATTGGAAAGATTTATTACAGTTATTTATGACACAATAAAGTTTTATTTCAGTTATTTATGACATTAGAAAGATTTATTTCAGTTATTTATGACATTGGAAAGATTTATTTCAGTTATTTATGACATTGGAAAGATTTATTTCAGTTATTTATGACATTGGAAAGATTTATTACAGTTATTTATGACACAATAAAGTTTTATTACAGTTATTTATGACATTAGACAGATTTATTACACTTATTTATAACATTAGACTGATTTATTACATATTTATGACATAAGAAAGTTTTATTACATTTATTTATGACATTTGACAGATTTATTACACTTCTTTATGACAAATGAAAAAATTATTACAGTTATTAATGACATTAGACAGATTTATTACACTTATTTATGACATTAGACAGATTTAATACATATTTATGACATTAGAAAGTTTTATTACAGTTATTTATGACATAAGACAGAATTATTACATTTATTTATGGCATTTGACATATTTATTACAGTTATTTATGACATTAGACAGATTTATTACAGTTATTTATGACATTAGAAAGTTTAATTACAGTTATTTACGACATTCGAAAGACTTATTACACTTATTTATGACATAAGACAGATTTATTACACTTATTCATGACATAAGACAGATTTATTAGTTATTTATGACATTAGAAAGTTTTATTACAGTTATTTATGACATTAGAGACATTTATAACACTTATTTATGACATATAAAAGATTTATTTCAGTTATTTATGACATTAGAAAGTTTTATTACAGTTATTTATGATATTAGAAAGTTTTATTACAGTTATTTATGACATTAGAAAGTTTTGTTATAGTTATTTATGACATTAGACAGATTTATTACAGTTATTTATGACATTAGAAAGTTTTATGACATTAGAAAGTTTTATTACATTTACTCTGATACATGTCACAAGACTTTCACTGATTACATTTAGTTTTATACATGTCACAAGACTTTCACTGATTACATTTAGTTTTATACATGTCACAAGACTTTCACTGATTACATTTAGTCTGATACATATCAAAAGACTTTCACTGATTACATTTAGTTTTATTCGTGTCAAAAGACTTTCACTGATTACATTTACTCTGATAAATGTCACAAGACTTCGCCGATTACATTTAGTTTTATACATGTCACAAGACTTTCACTGATTACATTTAGTTTTTTACATGTCACAAGACTTTCACTGATTACATTTAGTTTTAAACATGTCACAAGAATTCCACTGATTACATTTAGTCTGATACATATCAAAAGACTTTCACTGATTACATTTAGTTTTATTCGTGTCAAAAGACTTTCACTGATTACATTTACTCTGATAAATGTCACAAGACTTCGCCGATTACATTTAGTTTTATACATGTCACAAGACTTTCACTGATTACATTTAGTTTTTTACATGTCACAAGACTTTCACTGATTACATTTAGTTTTAAACATGTCACAAGAATTCCACTGATTACATTTAGTCTGATACCTGTCACAAGACTTTCACTGATTACATTTAGTCTGATACATGTACAGGTCACAAGACTTTCACTGATTACATTTAGTCTGATACAGGTCGAAAGATTTTCACTGATTACATTTAGTCTGATACATGTCACAAGACTTTCACTGACTACATTTAGTCTGATACAGGTCTCACATTTCACATTGATTTCACATATAAGACTAAATGGAATCAATGCAGCCTTGTGACATGTATAAAACTAAATGTAATCAGTACAGCCTTGTGACATGTCAATCACTCAATGTAATCAGTGAAGTTTTGTGACATGTCAGTCACTTAATGTGAGAGGTTTGATCAATGAATAAAATCAAGATTTTTGAAAAAAAGAGCAGATTACAGAAATAAAACTCCTCAGTTTGTCAGGGGTCTTTGAATCACAATCATAAGTGCCTTTTATGATATGATGATTTCAGAATCTACTGAACAATAATATAGAGTTCAAATAACATTCATACACTTTTATTGCTTCATAAAAATGTATACTTGGTAAAATGTCTTATGTTTATTTATTTTTCTGTAGGCACATGGTGTGAAATATGTATTTACCTTAGTTGGAGGACATATCTCACCTATCTTAGTGGCTTGTGAAAAGTTAGGAATGAAGGTTATAGATACTAGACATGAGGTAAGTTAGAGGACATATCTCACCTATCTTAGTGGCTTGTGAAAAGTTAGGAATGAAGGTTATAGATACTAGACATGAGGTAAGTTAGAGGACATATCTCACCTATCTTAGTGGCTTGTGAAAAGTTAGGAATGAAGGTTATAGATACTAGACATGAGGTAAGTTAGAGGACATATCTCACCTGTCTTAGTGGCATGTGAAAAGCTAGGAATGAAGGTTATAGATACTAGACATGAGGTAAGTTAGAAGACACATCTCACCTATCTTAGTGACATGTGAAAAGTGAGGAATGAAGGTTATAGATACTAGACATGAGGTAAGTTAGAGGACATATCTCACCTATCTTAGTGGCTTGTGAAAAGTTAGGAATGAAGGTTATAGATACTAGACATGAGGTAAGTTAGAGGACATATCTCACCTATCTTAGTGGCTTGTGAAAAGTTAGGAATGAAGGTTATAGATACTAGACATGAGGTAAGTTAGAGGACATATCTCACCTGTCTTAGTGGCTTGTGAAAAGTTAGGAATGAAGGTTACAGATACTAGACATAAGGTAAGTTAGAAGACACATCTCACCTATCTTAGTGGCTTGTGAAAAGTTAGGAATGAAGGTTATAGATACTAGACATGAGGTAAGTTAGAGGACATATCTCACCTATCTTAGTTGCTTGTGAAAAGTTAGGAATGAAGGTTATAGATACTAGACATGAGGTAAGTTAGAGGACATATCTCACCTATCTTAGTGGCTTGTGAAAAGTTAGGAATGAAGGTTATAGATACTAGACATGAGGTAAGTTAGAGGACATATCTCACCTGTCTTAGTGGCTTGTGAAAAGTTAGGAATGAAGGTTACAGATACTAGACATAAGGTAAGTTAGAAGACACATCTATATAAAAAAGATGTGGTATGAATGCCTTTGAGACAACTCTCCACAAGAGACCAAAATGACACAGAAATTAATAACTATAGGTCACCATACAGCCTTCAACAATGAGCAAAGCCCATACTGCATAGTCAGCTGTAAAAGGCACTGAAATGACAATGTGAAACAATGCAAACAAGAAACCTAAAGGTACACAGGTGTAACAGTTGACATATGTCCTACACGTGTTAAATTTGACTCATGTACTACACAGGTGTAAGAATTGACGCCTATCCTACACATGTGTAAAAATTGACATGTGTACTACACAGGTGTAAGAGTTGACATATGTGCTACACAGGTGTAAAAATTGACATATGTACTACACAGGTTTTAGAGTTGACATATGTCCTACACATGTGTAAAAGCTGACATGTGTACTACACAGGTGTTAGTGTTGACATATATCATTCATGTAAGAACAGAAGAAGTTTAGTATATATGTATTTACAAATGAATTACAGGTATTTAAAATTTGTACATTATGTAAATGTTTTAAGATTTTCCAGCTATGTAATTGTTTAATTTTTTAAGATTTTCCAGCTATGTAATTGTTTAATTTTTTAAGATTTTCCAGCTATGTAATTGTTTAATTTTTTAAGATTTTCCAGCTATGTAATTGTTTAATTTTCTATAATTTACCCAACACACATGTTTCTAAGATTTGTTCTTTTTTAATTGTTTAATTTTATTATTTATAACGCATGTGTTATATACTACAATAAACATACTATATAAGGCAGCAACCATTTGATTTTTTTTTTGGGGGGGGGGGCTATGGTTTAAAAAAAAAAAAAAGTTTGTTTCCAGTTTTTGGAGAAAAAATGATTTGTTTTTGATTCTGAGAAAAAAAAATTGTTTGTTTCACCCTCAGCTGCCACTATATGAAATGCTAAAATTGAAAGAAAAAAATTGTTTTCGACTTGTCGCGAAAAAAATGGATTGTTTTTCACCACAGGCGAAAAAAAAAAATTTGTCCAGAAAAAAAAACCATAGCCCCCCCAGAAAATCAAATGGTTGCTGCCTAAATGATTAAACTTGAAAAATGTTTTAAATATGTGTTTAATAAGTACATAACTAATTTAGGTAACAGCTGTTTTTGCTGCAGATGCTGTTGCTAGGATGTCAGGTACAGTGGGTGTAGCAGCTGTCACAGCAGGTCCAGGTATGTAAATAGACCAGTCAAGTAAGGTCCACTGTCACAACAGGTCCAGGTATGTTGATCAATCACTTTAGTAAGGTCCACTGTCACAGCAGGTCCAGGTACACTACAGCTTGGGTGGATTTTGCTTTATCCACCGGCCCACCATGGGAGTGGGCACCGGGTGGGCAAAATTTGTTCCTTGTCCACTCTGCCCACCTGTAGGAGTAGGCATTCAATTTCTTTTGTATCATCTAAAGACTTGCAAGTACAATCATTTGAAAAAAGCAGATAAGCATTTTTATACCCCACGCAACAATGTTGCAGAGGGTATAATGTTTTTGACCCGTCCTTCCGTCAGTTCGTCCGTCAGTCCGTCCGTCAGTCCGTCCGTCAGTCCGTCCGTCCGTCTGTCAGTCCGTCAGTCCTGTTTCTTGTCATCGCAACTCCTCTCAAACCACACAACAGAATTTCACGAAACCTTTTCAGATAATAAGGACATACTATGTAGTTGTGCATATCGACAGGAAATTGCGATTCAATTTTTTTTCTAGGAGTTGCGCCCCTTTGAACTTATTTACTTTAATGTACTACTGCAACAGTTTGTCATCGCAACTCCTCTCAAACCACACAACAGAATTTCACGAAACCTTTTCAGATAATAAGGACATACTATGTAGTTGTGCATATCGACGGGAAATTGCGATTCAATTTTTTTCTAGGAGTTACGCCCCTTTGAACTTATTTACTTTAATGTACTACTGCAACAGTTTGTCATCGCAACTCCTCTCAAACCACACAACAGAATTTCATAAAACCGTTTCAGATAATAAGGACATACTATGTAGATGTGCTTATCGACAGGAAATCACAATTCAATTTTTTTTCTAGGAGTTACATCTCTTTGAACTTATTTGCTTTAAGGTACTACTTCAACAGTTTGTCATCGCAACTCCTTTGAAACTACATAACAGAATTTCATGAAACCTTTTCAGATAATAAGGACATACTATGTAGATGTGCATATCGACAGGAAATCACGATTCAATTTTTTTTCTAGGAGTTACACCTCTTTGAACTTATTTGCTTTAAGGTACTACTTCAACAGTTTGTCATCTCAACTCCTCTGAAACCACACAACAGAGATTCATGAAACTTTGTAGATAATAAGGACATACTACGTAGATGTGCATATCAACAGGAAATTACGATTCAATTTTTTTCTAGGAGTTATGCCCCTTTGAACTTATTTGCTTCAATGTACTTCTGTAACAGTTTGTCATCTCAACTCCTCTGAAAACACACAACAGAATTTCATGAAATTTTGTAGATAATTTAAGGACATACTATGTAGATGTGTTTATTGACAGGAAATTATTATTCAGTATTTTTTCTTATACAATTTTTTTTCCTTATACTTATTTAATTTCTCCAATGACAATGTGCTCACTAAGGTTCTTTAATTAATCAATATTTTTACAAAAAAGATATAATAGCTAGAGTGGGCACGGGTGGACTGCCCACGGTGAGCAGGTGGAAAAAGCAAAATCCACACGGGCTGTTGTGTATGTTGAAAGACCAGTCAAATAAGGCCCGCTGTTACAACAGGTCCAGGTATGTTGATAGATCAATCAAGTAAGGTCCACTGTCACAGCAGGTCCAGGTGTGTTGAGAGATCAGTCAAGTAAGGTCTCCTGTCAAAGCAGGTCCAGGAATCTTGATAAATCAGTCAACTAAGGTCCATTGTCTCAACAGGTCAAGGTATGTTTATAGATCAGTCAAGTAAGGTCCACTGTCACAGCAGGTCCAGGTATGTTGAAAGAACAGTCTGGTAAGGTCCCCTGTCCCAACAGGTCTAGGTATGTTGAAAGATCTGTCAAGTAAAGTTCACTGTCACTGTCTGGACCTGCTGTGACAGTGGACCTTATTTGACTGATCTATCAACATACCTGGACCTGTTGTGACAGGGGACCTTACTTGACTGATATATTAACATACCTGGACCTGCTGTGATAGGAGACCTTACTTGACTGATCTATCTACATACCTGGACCTGCTGTGACAGGGGATCTTACATGACTGATCTAGTCACATACCTGGACCTGTTGTGACAGTGGACCTTATTTGACAGATCTATCAACATACCTAGACCTGTTGGGACAGGGGACCTTACTTGACTGATCTATCAACATACCTAGACCTGTTGGGACAGGGGACCTTACTTGACTGATCTTTCAACATACCTGGACCTGTTGTGACAGTGGACCTTACTTGTTGATAGATCAGTCAAGTAAGGTCCACTGTCACAACAGGTCCAGGTATGTTGAAAGATCAGTCAAGTAAGGTCCCCTGTCCCAACAGGTCTAGGTATGTTGATAGATCAGTCAAGTAAGGTCCCCTGTCCCAACAGGTCTAGGTATGTTGATAGATCTGTCAAATAAGGTCCACTGTCACAACAGGTCCAGGTATGTGACTAGATCAGTCATGTAAGATCCCCTGTCACAGCAGGTCCAGGTATGTAGATAGATCAGTCAAGTAAGGTCTCCTATCACAGCAGGTCCAGGTATGTTAATATATCAGTCAAGTAAGGTCCCCTGTCACAACAGGTCCAGGTATGTTGATAGATCAGTCAAATAAGGTCCACTGTCACAGCAGGTCCAGACATGTTGATATATCAGTCAAGTAAGGTCCTCTGTCACAGCAGGTCCAGGTAGGTTGATAAATCAGTCAATTAAGGTCCATTGTCACAGCAGGTCCAGGTGTGTTGATAGATCAGTCAATTAAGGTCCATTGTCCCAACAGGACCAGGTATGTTGATAAATCAGTCAAGTAAGGTTCACTGTCACAGCAGGTCCAGGTGTGTTGATAGATCAGTCAAGTAAGGTTCCATGTCCCAACAGGTCCAGATATGTTGATAAATCAATCAAGTAAGGTCCCCTGTCCCAGCAGGTCTAGGTGTGTTGATAGATTAGTCAAGTAAGGTCCCCTGTCACAGCAGGTCTAGGTATGTTGATAGATCAGTCAAATAAGGTTGCTGTTACAACAGGTCAAGGTATGTTGATAGATCAGTCAAGTAAGGTTCACTGTCACAGCAGGTCCAGGTATGTAGATAGATCAGTCAAATTAGGACACTGTTACAACAGGTCAAGGTATGTTGATAGATCAGTCAAGTATAGTCCATTGTCCCAACAGGTCCAGGTATGTTGATAGATCTGTCAAATAAGGTCGCTGTCCAAACAGGTTAAGGTATGTTGATAGATCAGTCAAGTAAGGTCCACTGTCACAGCAGGTCCAGGTATGTAGATGGATCAGTCTAGTAAGGTCCACTGTCACCACAAGACCAGGTATGTTGATAAATCAGTTAAGTAAGGTCCACTGTCACAGCAGGTCTAGTTATGTTGATAGATCAGTCAAGTAAAGTCCCCTGTCCCAAAAGGTCCAGATATGTTTATAGATCAGTCAAGTAAGGTCCACTGTCCCTAAAGGTACAGGTATGTTGTTAGATCAGTCAAGTCAGGTCTATTGTCATAACAGGTCCAAGTATGTTGAAAGATCAGTCAAATAAGGTCCACTGTCACAACAGGTCTAGGTATGTTGATAGATCAGTCAAGTAAGGTCCACTGTCACAGCAGGTCCAGGTATGTTGATAGATAAGTCAAATAAGGTCCACTGTCACAACAGGTCTATGTATGTTGATAGATCAGTCAAGTAAGGTCCCCTGTCCTAACAGGTCCAGGTATGTTGATAGATCAGTCAAATAAAGTCCACTGTCACAACAGGTCCAGGTATATTGATAGATCAGTCAAATAAAGTCCACTGTCACAGCAGGTCCAGGTATGTTGATAGATCAGTCAAAAAAGGTCAACTGTCACAACAGGTCCAGGGATGTTTATAGATCAGTCAAATGAGGTCCACTGTCACAGCAGATCCAGGTATGTTGATAAATCAGTCAAGTAAGGTCTACTGTTACTGCAGGTCCAGGTATGTTGATAGATCAGTCAAGTATGGTCCACTGTCACAACAGGTCCAGGTATGTGGATATATCAGCCAAGTAAGGTCCACTGTCCCAACAGTTCCAGGTACGTTGATAGATCAGTCAAATAAGGTTCCCTGTCACAGCAGGTCCAAGTGTGTTAATAGATCAGTCAAGTAAGGTCCCTTGTCACAACAGGTCCAGGTATGTTGATAAATCAGTCAAATAAGGTCCACTGTCACACCAGGTCCAAGTGGGTTAATAGATCAATCAAGTAAGGTCCCCTGTCACAACAGGTCCAGGTATGTTGATTGATCAGTCAAGTAAGGTCCATTGAAACAACAGGTCCAGGTATGTTGATAGATCGGTCTAATAATGTTTATTATTGCAACAGGTTCAAGTATGTTGATTGTCCAGTCAGTGTAACTAAATGTTATCTGGTGATTGTCTAGTCAGTGTAACTAAATGTTATCTCTTGATTTTCCAGTCATTGTAACAAAATGTTATTTCTTTATTGTCCAGTTAGTGTAACTAAATATCATCTGTTGATTGTCCAGTATGTGTTACTAAATGATATCTCTTGATTGTCCAGTCAGTGTAACTAAATATTATTTAGGGATTGTCCAGTGAGTGTAACTAAATGTTATCTCTTGATTGTCCAGTGAGTGTAACTAAATGTTATCTCTTGATTGTCAAGTCAGTGTAACTAAATGTTATCTCTTGCTTGTCCAGTCAGTGTTACTTAATGTTATTTCTTTATTGTCCAGTCAGTGTAACTAAATATCATCTGTTGATTGTCCAGTCAGTGTTACTTAATGTTATCTCTTGATTGTCCAGTCAGTGTAACTAATATTATCTCTTGATTGTCCAGTCAGTGTAACTAAATATCATCTGTTGATTGTCCAGTCAGTGTAACTTAATGTTATTTCTTTATTGTCCAGTCATTGTAACTAAATGTTATTTCTTTATTGTCCAGTCAGTGTAACTAAATATCATCGGTTGATTGTCCAGTCATTGTAACTAAATGATATCTCTTGATTGTCCAGTCATTGTAACGAAATGTTATTTCTTTATTGTCCAGTCAGTGTAACTAAATATCATCGGTTGATTGTCCAGTCAGTGTAACTAAATGTAATCTCTTGATTGTACAGTCAGTGTAACTAAATGATATATCTCTGGATTGTCAAGTCAGTATAACTAAATGTTATCTTTTGATTGTACAGTCAGTGTTACTTAATTTTATCTCTTGATTGTCCAGTCAGCGTAACTAAATGATATATCTCTGGATTGTCAAGTCAGTATAACTAAATGTTATCTTTTGATTGTACAGTCATTGTTACTTAATTTTATCTCTTGATTGTCCAGTCAGTGTAACTAAATGTTATCTCTTGATTGTCCAGTCAGTGTTACTAAATGTTATTTCTTTTTTGTCCAGTCATTGTAACTAAATGTTACCTTTTGATTGTCCAGTGAACATAACTAACTTATTTCTGTTGATTGTTGATTATTTTAATGGGAAATTGTTTTTTTTTCCGAGTCAGATATGATTCTACAGATTTAAATTTCAGGATTGACAAACACAGTTACGGCAGTGAAAAATGCTCAGATGGCTGAATCCCCTGTTTTGTTAATAGGTGGCGCTGCAGCCACATTACTAAAGGTAATCATCTTCAGTCTTCAACCTTTATTAGCTGCAATGATATATTAAATATTTCTTAATTTGCCTGGTATATTGATATAAAGTTGACATTGAATATTTATCAATAAGATCTTGGTATGTTCGGAAGAACTTTTTTTTAGAAAAAGGAGGAGACATTCTTTGACATACCCCTGGTTGATTTGCTTTTTGCTTAGTTATTTGTATTGTTTAAGACCATTCAACTTGTATCTGTTGAGATGGCTTTCAGGATATAGATAAAATACATATAAAAAGATGTGGTATGATTGCTAATGAGACAAATCTCCATCCAAGTCACAATATGTCATAGTAAACCATCATATATGTAGATCAAAGTACAGTCTTCAACAAGAGGCTTGGCAACCTATAAAGGGCCCAAAAAAGTACTAGTGTAATACCATTTAAACATGGAAACCAAAGGTCTAATCTATATAAATAACGACAAACAAGAAACACTTATGTATCACATAAAAGACCCAATAAATACTGAACATCAGACATGAGGGAGGTGCCCTAAAAGATATAGATCAATAACAACTTTTATTTTTATTTCAGGGAAGAGGTGCCCTACAGGATATAGATCAATAACAACTTGTAAATTTTTATTTCAGGGAAGAGGTGCCATACAGGATATAGACCAATAACAACTTTTATTTTTATTTCAGGGAAGAGGTGCCCTACAGGATATAGATCAATAACAACTTGTAAATTTTTATTTCAGGGAAGAGGTGCCTTACAGGATATAGACCAATAACAACTTTTATTTTTATTTCAGGGAAGAGGTGCCCTACAGGATATAGAACAATAACAACTTGTAAATTTTTATTTCAGGGAAGAGGTGCCTTACAGGATATAGACAAATAACAACTTGTAAATTTTTATTTCAGGGAAGAGGTGCCTTACAGGATATAGATCAATACCAACTTTTATTTTTATTTCAGGGAAAAGGTGCCCTACAGGATATAGATCAATGACAACTTGTAAATTTTTATTTCAGGGAAGAGGTGCCTTACAGGATATAGACCAATAACAACTTTTATTTTTATTTCAGGGAAGAGGTGCCCTACAGGATATAGATCAATAACAACTTGTAAATTTTTATTTCAGGGAAGAGGTGCCTTACAGGATATAGATCAATAACAACTTGAAAATTTTTATTTCAGGGAAGAGGTGCCTTACAGGATATAGATCAATAACAACTTTTATTTTTATTTCAGGGAAGAGGTGCCCTACAGGATATAGATCAATAACAACTTGTAAATTTTTATTTCAGGGAAGAGGTGCCTTACAGGATATAGATCAATAACAACTTGTAAATTTTTATTTCAGGGAAGAGGTGCCTTACAGGATATAGATCAATAACAACTTTTATTTTTATTTCAGGGAAGAGGTGCCCTACAGGATATAGATCAATAACAACTTGTAAATTTTTATTTCAGGGAAGAGGTGCCTTACAGGATATAGACCAATAACAACTTTTATTTTTATTTCAGGGAAGAGGTGCCCTACAAGGATATAGATCAATAACAACTTGTAAATTTTTATTTCAGGGAAGAGGTGCCTTACAGGATATAGATCAATAACAACTTTTATTTTTATTTCAGGGAAGAGGTGCCCTACAGGATATAGATCAATAACAACTTTTAAATTTTTATTTCAGGGAAGAGGTGCCTTACAGGATATAGACCAATAACAACTTTTATTTTTATTTCAGGGAAGAGGTGCCCTACAGGATATAGATCAATAACAACTTGTAAATTTTTATTTCAGGGAAGAGGTGCCTTACAGGATATAGACCAATAACAACTTTTATTTTTATTTCAGAGAAGAGGTGCCCTACAGGATATAGATCAATAACAACTTGTAAATTTTTATTTCAGGGAAGAGGTGCCTTACAGGATATAGATCAATAACAACTTGTAAATTTTTATTTCAGGGAAGAGGTGCCTTACAGAATATAGATCATTAACAACTTTTATTTTTATTTCAGGGAAGAGGTGCCTTACAGGATATAGACCAATAACAACTTTTATTTTTATTTCAGGGAAGAGGTGCCTTACAGGAAATAGATCATTAACAACATGAACAATAACAATTTGTAATTCATTTTAGGGAAGAGGTGCCTTACAGAATATAGATCATTAACAACTTGTAATTTCATTTTAGGGAAGAGGTGCCTTACAGGATATAGACCAGATGTCTTTATTTAAACCTTTATGTAAATACTGTGCTACAATCACAAAAGTTAGAGATATCGTGCCTACATTGAAAACAGCTTTAAATGAGGCCCAGTCTGGCACACCAGGTAAGCTTTCATGTCTTTACGAGATACAACTTTTGAATAAACCAAGTCTGGCACACTAGGCAGGATATAGTACCGATACCGGTACCAGTATGGCACACCATACAATTAAGGTTTCTTGTAGACAGCTTTCAAATAAGCCAGGTCTGGAACACTTGGCAGGATATAGCTTGGATTACCCTTTTATATTTTTACACCTTTTATTAGCTGTATTATCTTCTAAACCTTTGATTACCCTGTAATATCTTCTGCACTTCTGATTACTTTTTAATATCTTCTACACCTTTTTTGACCCTGAAATATATTCTACACCTTTGTTGACCCTGAGGTAACTTCTTTACCTTTGATCCACCTGTGATAAATTCTACACCTTTGATTTCTTTGTAATATCTTATCAATTTTTGTTAACTCTGTGATGTTGAACATATCTATCCAATCAAACTAGAGATAAAGGATACAAAAGATACAAATGTGTCATATCTTGACTTATGTGTTACATATTTGTTTTTCGTTCATTTTTTTACATAAATAAGGCCGTTAGTTTTCTCGTTTGAATTGTTTTACATTGTCTTATCTGGGCCTTTTATAGCTGACTATGCGGTATGGGCTTTGCTCATTGTTGAAGGCCGTACGGTGACCTATAGTTGTTAATGTCTGTGTCATTTTGGTCTTTTGTGGATAGTTGTCTCATTGGCAATCATACCACATCTTCTTTTTTATATTACATCTAGAAACTTACAATGAGGGTCGGTTGAAAACAAAACTTTACGACAAAAGAGATATGATTTCAGCTTCCCAATTGTGAACTTTCCATTTCTATGAAGCAACATTCCAGCAGTTCATGCATAGGGATTATATATCTCCCAATTGATACGATATTCCCAGGCTTGTGTTTCCTATCATAATTTCTGCGATAGAGGATTGCTGCTCACAAGGAAGATATTAAACAAAGAGATCCAAATGATGAAGTTGAAATTATCCCTTGGTTAATTTTAGGGACGCCCATCACGAGTTGGTTGACCATTATGGAATAACCTTTTCACAGATGATATTGGATATGTTTCTAATGTCATAACTACAATACCCTTCCCTTTTTACGAATGTGACTTACCCAATTAGACTATTTACCGGATTTGTAATAATATAAGCAACACAACGGGTGCAACATGTTGAGCAGGATTTGCCTACCCTTCTGGAGCATCTGATATCACCCCTAGTTTTTGGTTGGGTTGGTGTTGCTTAGTTTTTAGTTTTCTAAGTTGTATCTTCTGTACTATTATTTGTCTGTTTGTCTTTTTATTTTTAGCCATTGTGTTGTCAGTTTATTTTCAATCTATAGAGTTTGACTGTCCCTTTGGTATCTTTCGCCCCTCTATTATACACATATGACATTGTTTTACAGGTTAGTGTTAAGTTTCCCATTGATGTATTATACCCATATTTTAGAGTTCCAGTTTTTGTTGAGTTTCCCATTGGTGTATTATACCCATCATATGACATAGTTTTCAAGGTCAAGTTTTTGTCGAGTCTCCCATTGATGTATATTACATATTTTACAGGTCCAGTTTTTGTCGAGTCTCCCATTGATGTATATTACATATTTTAGAGTTCCAGTTTTTGTTGAGTTTCCCATTGATGTATTATACCCATATGACATAGTTTTCAAGGTCAAGTTTTTGTCAAGTCTCCCATTGATGTATATTACATATTTTACAGGTCCAGTTTTTGTTGAGTTTCCCATTGATGTATTATACCCATATGACATAGTTTTCAAGGTCAAGTTTTTGTCGAGTCTCCCATTGATGTATATTACATATTTTACAGGTCCAGTTTTTGTTGAGTTTCCCATTGATGTATTATATCCATATGACATAGTTTTCAAGGTCAAGTTTTTGTCGAGTCTCCCATTGATGTATATTACATATTTTACAGGTCCAGTTTTTGTTGAGTTTCCCATTGATGTATTATATCCATATGACATAGTTTACTCACAGCTAGGTGTGAAGGAGAATGGACCTGTAAATTTTGTTCAACGAATAATTAATTGGTAAGTCATAAATTGATTGAAAAAAAAATACATTGGTCTGACATAAATAAAGTTAACTGTAACCTTATGGTTAAGTGTTCTTTGGAATTAATATGAAAGTTGAAGGTTATCATGGCCTTTAACTGGCAAAACTTTATTTTCATATTTTAAGTAGAGCTTATTTGTTGAAGCACTATGTCACTCTCTGTTAAAAGAATTCAGAATATTTCAAACATAAGACAGTTAAGAGGTTTACTTATGTATCTATATATATCCATTGTTGTTGCATGCTGACACCAAGACGATTAAGAGGTGTATACTTATGTATCTATATATATCTATTGTTGTTGCATGCTGACACCAAGACGATTAAGAGGTGTATACTTATGTATCTATATATATCTATTGTTGTTGCATGCTGACATCAAGACGATTAAGAGGTGTATACTTATGTATCTATATATATCTATTGTTGTTGCATGCTGACACCAAGACGATTAAGAGGTGTATACTTATGTATCTATATATATCTATTGTTGTTGCATGCTGACACCAAGACGATTAAGAGGTGTATACTTATGTATCTATATATATCTATTGTTGTTGCATGCTGACACCAAGACGATTAAGAGGTGTATACTTATGTATCTATATATAACTATTGTTACTGCATGATGACATCAAGATGGTTTTCTGGTTGTTTGTGATGCTATTTTATAATTGACCTTTACTTTTTTGGTAAATTTTGTCATAAGGTCGTTGTCATATTGACAAATTACTCACATTTTTTTTTACTCTAAATTTCATAAAGAAAAAATTCAAGCAAATCTATTTATGAAAAAGTTGCATTCTGTAGGATCAATTCATAATTGAGATATATGAAAAGTTTTATGCTCGTTCAAGTTGATTTATTAAAGTTATAGAAATAATTAAGGTGACTATCTGAATTTAATCAGATATGAAATTCTAGCTTTTTTTTCTCCTATTTATTTAATCTTTTAATTTGACAGCAATGAACCAAACTATCAAATAACTGGCATTATGTAATAATAATACATAATTGTGATAGATGGGCAGTTTAAGAACAGTATAGACTAAATTCAAAGGTGGAGACTGAGTCGAGACAGGTCCAGACTGTTACTGACAGGTCCAGACTTGTACTGACAGGTCTAGACTGAGTCGAGACTGGTCAAGACAGGTTAAGACTTGTCCAGACATATTGAGACTTCACATAGCCAAAATTAGCCTAATTTAATCATACTTAATAAGTAAAGTAGAGACCGCAGTTGAGTGCAGTTAAGTACTGTTAAGTAAGGTAAAGATTATGTTGAGTGTTGTCAAGTAAAATCTGTGCTCGACTGGTCAGGACAAAATGTAGTCTTTTCAGAGTGAGTAGTATGTAGTGATAGCTCAATGAGAAATATTCATAGAACCAAGATGTAGATGATAGCCAAACTATACATATCATTTTATATTTAGTGTGTTATAATAGCAGATTCCTTTTTCTAGTAAAACATAGCTGGTCCATACCAGACCTTTAGACTTAATTTTTTTTTTCACTTATGTTTCAGTCTAGTATCTGCAGGTGATAAAAAAGACCAGAGTGTATTGTCTCTTTTCGAGTTTTCTTAATTTTTGCAGTTGCCTGATCATAGTCATAGTGATTGAGAATCTAACATTGTCTAATGCATACATATGTGTCAAATGTTACTGTATATTTAGAAATTATTGCAATGTTTTTCTTATTGCGAAAAATGCAACAGGATTATTAATACACAAATTTAAATTCAATTTTTTTTATGTGAATTAAACAGGATTTTTTCAACATCACAAGAATTAAAAACACTTTTGAGTGAAAAATTACCAAATCCACTGGTGGTAAGCGGATGGTCGTAACTAAAAGTTACGACCATCCGGAGATGGGAGACAACTCTAGGCATAAGTTTTTCTTTTCCGATTTTTGTGCACTAAAAGGTTCATTTGAACCAAACCGCTTGTCTCGTACATACTATTCGACAGTCCGGTGATATTAAAACCAAATTTGATGCATTAAAACATTCCAATTTTCGTAAAATAGTCATTCAAAAATTCAAGCATGATGGTCGTAACTAAAAAAACAAAATATTGAGGATGGTCGTAACTTAAATTTGTGATGGTCGTAACTCTGTTTTAAATAAGACCGAATAAGGCAAGTCAAGAATTTTAAACGTGTCTTTTATTATATGCATACTAGTATTTCATATGATGTACTTCTGAAGATTTTTTTTTCATTTTTTTACATACAATGTAAAATAAAGCAATTTCAATGCGTGTAACACTTATCAATTCAGAAATTTTAAAAGTTTTCAAATATTAGTTTTGGGGAATTTTGATTAAAGTTCGATTTAAAATTCCAATTTTTTCAAATGTAACCGAACCAGTCAAGAGTTCTAAACGTGTCTTCTGTTATATGAATATATCATATATCATATTATATATTTGTGAAGTTGTTTTCACCAAATAATAAAAACTAGATGGAGAGAGGGATACCTGTAAAGAAGAAAATTGGAACGAATCGAACGAAACAATACAAAATGAAATGAACAGTCATATATTCTTAAAATATAATGTATAAAATTAATAAAGAGGCAAATAGTTAAATTAATGTAAGCGGTTAAATTCATTAACAATGTAAATTTCTCAAAAGTGGAGAAATCATTTTAAAACAAGAAACACAGCTCTGGTTATGATCATTCTTTGTTAGAAATAAAAAGCACAAAATGTATCAAATACATGTAATTGTTTAAATTACAAAATAAATGAGTTTAAGAAACAAATTAACAAATTGGACATCACATGAAATAGCAGTATCCTAATTTTTTTTCCGATTGGAATTCGCATCTATTGCAAACATAAACTTTTTGAGGATGTACTTACTAGTTAATTTTTTTAAATCTTCAATTGAAGAATGATACATTAAGTCGAAAGAGTATTAATAAGGAGTCAAAATAAGCTTAACATATTGATAGGTTATGAAGGTCGTTATCGAGACTAGAGCATACCCGCGAATTCGCAGGTCCGTACCTGAGTTTTAAAAAGAACATACGCTTTATTTTTAGCCTGGATGCTTAGACGTCATATTGTTGTTTGGTGAAATCAAGCTGATAATCAGGTGCACAGTAATGCCCAATGACGAAGTCCATGAGTAGCTTGTAGCCATTCATACAATGTAAACATATAACTTACACATGATTTTCAACCTGCATACCGGGATTTGTATGTAATAATTGCCGCAGTACATTTAGTTTGACCTAAGTCTTTGTAACATTATCCTGGCTACAAACAAGTATTTTATTTTACTCTTAAATTCAGTGCATGTAGCAGTGTAAAATATATATCAACAATTTTCCTACTTTCGAAGTTAACACAATGATCATTGCGACACCATGGATTCAGTTTTCATTCCGTACCAATACTTAGAACTAATATCAATACTATACAGCAATATATTATTGTTATGTAATCGATAAAAAATAACGACAACACGTAATAAAATCCTGGGTTGAGTTCAATATCGTAGCGGCTACGTAGCTGCTATCAATATCTATGTAACAACTAGTCTATAGCTGCAGTGGCGGATCCAGGGGGGGGGGTTCCGGGGGTGCGCACCCCCCCTTTATTTTTGCCGATCAATGCATTTGTATCGGGACATATGTTTTGCACCCCCCTTTGCCCTGGGTTAGCATGGGTTAGCACCCCCCTTTCGAAAATTCCTGCATCCGCCCCTGAGCTGCATGTTCAATCGTCAAGATCTACGTAGCACTACGTAGCAGCTACGATATTGAACTCAACCCTGACTCAGAAGTGCATTTGTGGATTCTATTTCCTCATGAACGACCAAAAGACGAATATTTGAAGGCCAATAGTTTATAAGACAATAACAATTTAAAAAAAGTCAAGGAGTAAACAAAGACTCAAAAACTCTAAGACATAAGAGCTGCAATAAATGATTTAAAGATGGTTGTCAGACTGTACGTTTAATAATTTCATCTGCCGACATGATTGCAGATAAAAAAAAAGTCGTAAATAAAAAATACTAAAAACAAATATAAGGGAATACACGTGCATTTAATAATTTAATGCCTTAACGTACAGAAAAAAATATATCAATTCTCAACCCTAACATACTTTTTGGCTTAATGCGAGTTGATTAAATTGATGCACTTAATAAATTTGTAAAATCAAAGTTACAAAGGGGTAGTGAAAAATTCATTATACCAGAAATGAGCATTTTAGATGTAAATATGTATTTAAAAAAACTTGACAAGTCGAAAGCAACTGGTTTAGATGATGTCGGACCAATTATTTTGAGTATGTGCAGCAATGTCATTTTACCAGCTTTGACATATATCTAAACATCAATTATGGTAAATTTCTAAGTATTTTTAAAACTGCAAGAGTATGCCCAATTTTTAAAAGTGGCAAGGCCTGTAATCCTGATAATTATAGACCAATAGCAGTTTTGGCTTGTCTATCTAAAATCATAGAACGACATATAGCTAATAGTTTGTATTTTTTTTTTTTAAATAGTAATGACCTTCTTAATACTACACAGTCAGGTTTCAAAACTAAACATTCGTATACTACTGCACATACTAAATTAGTAGATGAATGGTTAGCAAAAAAAGATAATGGAGAGATAAATGGAGTTTTATTTTTAGATTTAAAGAAAGCTTTTGATCTGGTTAATCATATAATTTTATTGAAAAAATTGAATATTATAATGTTTCTAATAGTACACTTGACTGGTTTAAGTCATACTTGTTTGAACGAAGCCAACAAGTTAAGGTCAATAACGTCATGTCTAATACTGAGGCCCCTCATGGGGGGGTCCTAGTAATCACATAATCACCATTTTTTTGCCAATATAATCACATAATCATTAAATATTTGCTTATCTTTAGTAATCAAATAATCATAAACTAAAAATACAGTCCTAGGTAATCAAATAATCATGAAATATTTGGCTTAATAATCAAATAATCATTAAAAAAACAGCCAAGTAATCACATAATCAAAAACCCCATGAGGGCCCTCAATACTAAATGCAGAAAAACTGGTGTATCACAAGGTTCTATCCTGGGCCCTTTGTTATTTATTTTATATATCAATGATTTACCACTTAATATAGAACATTCATTAATAGATTTATATGCAGACGATTCTACATTACATTGTAAAGGTAATGATGTAATTCAGTTAGCTTCTAACCTTCAAAATGATATTCATGTAATTGAAAACTGGTGCTCGCAAAATTGTATGAAATTAAATGCCAAAAAAGAGTAAATCAATGATTGTTGGTTCAAAACAATGGCTTTGTTTAACTGGAAACAGTTTTGATATCAATATTTCAAATGAACAAAAAGAAAATGTAGATTGTGAAAAACTACTTGGTTTATATATTGACAAAAACTTTAATTGGAGTCAGCAAAAAGATAAAATGTCAATTACTATATCAAATAGAATCAACTTATTACAAAAGATAAGAAAATATTTACCTATGCATATACGTATTATCTATTTTAATGCTTATATTCTGCCATTATTTGATTATTGTTGCAATATATGGGGAAGTTGTTGTGAGAGTGGAATAGATAAACTTAATAAATTATTAAAGAAATCTGCTAGGGTTATAGTAGAAGCTGACATAATGACATCATCCAGTTTATTGTTTAATAGTTTACACTGGTTAAATGTGGAAAAACGAATTCAATACCAAAAGGCAATACTTGTATTTAAATCAATTAATGGTATGGTTCCTAACTATGTAGAAGAAAATTTTCATTTTACTGATAATCAAAACTATAACTTACGTTCAGCTGATAAAAAAACTATTAAATCTTCCAAAACCAAAAACAATTTTTTTAAAGAAAACATTTACATATTCAGGTTCTCAAATATGGAACAGTTTACCAAATGAAATCAAAATGAGTGATCACTTGTATCTTTTAAAACAAAATGTTACAAATTTTTCATCAATTGTGCAAATTAATATGCCTTTTCATTATTATTTCCATTATAATTGTATATTGTGTATAATATAACTTTATAATACTGTGTGTACTTATAACTATGTTATTATTATTTTGAGGACTCTCAGGAAGTTTAGTTTTAACTAATGGGATCATCCTCTTGAAATAAAGATTATTAGCTCACCTGGCCTAAAAGGCCATGTGAGCTTTTCTCATCACTTGGCGTCCGTCGTCGTCGTCGTCGTCGTCGTCGTCGTCGTCGTCGTCGTCGTCTGTCGTCGTTAACAATTTTTCAAACATCTTCTCCTCTGAAACTACTGAATGGATTTGAATGAAACTTAACATGATTGTTCCTTAGTATATCCTGCACAAAATGTGCGCTTCGATTTTTGATCCGTCAAAAAACATGGCTGCCGTTACTTAAAATAGAACATAGGGGTCAAATGCAGTTTTTGGCTTATATCTCAAAAACGAAAGCATTTAGAGCAAATCTGACATGGGGTAAAAATGTTCATTAGGTCAAGATCTACCAGCCCTGAAATTTTCAGATGAATCAAACAAACCATTGTTGGGTTGCTGCCACTTAATTGGTAATTTTAAGGAAATTTTGCAGTTTTTGGTCATTATCTTGAATATTATTATAGATAAAGATAAACTGTAAACAGCAAAAAAGATCAGCAAAGTAAGATCTACAAATAAGTTAATATGACCAAAATTGTCAATTGACCCCTTAAGGGGTTATTGTCCTTTAATGACAATTTTTCACAATTTGTTCATCATATTTGCTAACTTTGAAAAATCTTCTTCTCTGAAACTACTGAATGGATTTGGTTAAAACTTAGCATGATTGTTCCTTAGATTATCCTGCACAAAGTGTGTGCTTTGATTTTTGATCCGTCAAAAAACATGGCCGCCGTTACTTAAAATAGAACATAGGGGTAAAATGCAGTTTTTGGCTTATATCTCAAAAACGAAAGCATTAAGAGCAAATCTGACATGGAGTAAAAATGTTCATTAGGTCAATATCTATCAGCCCTGAAATTTTCAGATGAATCAAACATCCAAGTGTTGGGTTGCTGCCACTTAATTGGTAATTTTAAGGAAATTTTGCAGTTTTTGGTCATTATCTTGAATATTATTATAGATAAAGATAAACTGTAAACAGCAAATATGATCAGCAAAGTAAGATCTACAAATAAGTCAATTTGACCAAAATTGTCAATTGACCTCTTTAGGAGTTATTGCCCTTTAAAGACTTTTTTCACAATTTGTTCACCATGTTGACTTACTTTAAAAAATCTTCTCTTATGAAACTGCTGTATCAATTTCAGCCAAACTTAGGCTAAATGAGTTTCAGAGTTTCAGAGTATCTAGTATAAATTTTATATTTCATTTCCTTGTATGTCAAGAAACATAGCTCCTATGGATGGCTAAAATAGAACATAGGAGAAAATGATTTTTTTTTTGCTTTTGAAGAAAATAGGACGATTCAAAGAACATTTAAATAAATTGAAAAGCCAAAATAATCATTGATGAGAGATTAAACCAAAAAAATTCAGGTGAGCGATTCAGGCTCTTGAGAGCCTCTTGTTTATTTATTTATTTATTTTTATTTATTAGTTTTCACTGTTGCTCCTATAAGATGAGCGTTTGAAATCCATCAGAAATGTGTATGTTTAATAATTCTCTAGCTTGATTTCTGCATATCATTACCAGAGTTACAAATAGTATTGTTTGTAGCAAATCATATATTACATCTGAGTCTATTACCTTAACAATTAAAATACATTAATATAAGTTTGTCTGAATACTCGAGTTACGGTCATCTTTCAAAGTTACGACCATCTTGTGTCGGTTACGACCATCATCCAAAATACTATAGTTGAAGTTACGACCATCACACATTTAAAGTTACGACCATCATGCTTGAATTTTTGAATGACTATTTTACGAAAATTGGAATGTTTTAATGCATCAAATTTGGTTTTAATATCACCGGACTGCCGAATAGTATGTACGAGACAAGCGGTTTGGTTCAAATGAACCTTTTAGTGCACGAAAATCGGAAAAGAAAAACTTATCCCTAGAGTTGTCTCCCATCTCCGGATGGTCGTAACTTTTAGTTACGACCATCCGCTTACCACCAGTGCAAATCACAATAATAAATGTACGCTATAATTTCTGGATTTACAGTTTTCAAATCAAAATTGCATTGATTTTGTCAAAATAATGATGAGTATTCTTGTATTATATCCTTAAATGGCGTAACAAAACCAAAGATATTCTGAGTAACAAAGTATTCTGGAATGGCCAACAGAGACAATTTTTCCTTCTCTACTTGACACTTAGCCAAAGTATGATTATGATGTCTAATTTAATTTATTTTACCTGGAGAAATAAAAAGAAATCTAGTTGGAAAATTAGAATAGAACATTTCAATTAAGTTTTATCAAATGGTGCTAGGTGTTTTTCCCAAAATTGATCTCTGTAAACCTATTACAGTGACTTGACTGTTAGTGTTGCTATCCACCAATTGCAACTCATTCAAAATTTTGATCAAATTGCAATTTGTTTTATAAAATCAAATTGTTCAACTGGTCAGAATATTGAACAAATTGTTCAGTCAAAATGTGAAAGTGCAAGGTGATAAAATAAAATATACTTACAATCCTATAAGACTTTAACTCCACTTTATTGATGGTATTACTAAATCAGTCTATCAATCTGTATAGTTATATTATAGCCATTACCATACTAAAGGTGAACTGTTTTATTTTTAATTGCTATAAAAATGTCCAAACTAAGCTTTTATATAGTTTTTCTTTCGAAAAGTATTCTATATTCATAAGAATCACACATTATGTGAATAAAAACATTTCATATTCAGTAAAATATTTGTGAAATTGCAATATGTTTGTAGGAAGGGGAGATAATCTTTTTTGGTTTCAAAAAATCTTTATTCAAAAGAATAGTATTTTAGGTTATCTCGACAAGGAAACTTATCAATAACATATTGTTATTTCACACATATTTTACTGAATGTATGATGAATTATTTTAAATGATATATGATTCTTAAAAATATAAAATCCTTTTTTTTTTTAATTGCTATAAAAATGTCCAAACTAAGCTTTTATATAGTTTTTCTTTTGAAAAGGATTTTATATTTATAAGAATCAAATATCATTTAAAATAATACATCATATATTCAGTAAAATATGTGTGAAATAACAATATGCTATTGATAAGTTTCCTTGTGGAGATAACCTACAATACTATTCTTTTGAATAAAGATTTTTTGGAACCAAAAAAGATTATCTCCCCTTCCTACAAACATATTGCAATTTCACAAATATTTTACTGAATATGAAATGTTTTTATTCACATAATGTGTGATTCTTATGAATATAGAATACTTTTCGAAAGAAAAACTATATAAAAGCTTAGTTTGGACATTTTTATAGCAATTAAAAATAAAACAGTTCACCTTTAGTATGGTAATGGCTATAATATAACTATACAGATTGATAGACTGATTTAAAAATACCATCAATAAAGTGGAGTTAAAGTCTTATAGGACTGTAAGTATGTTTTATTTTATCACCTTGCACTTTCAGTCTTGACTGTGGTTTTCTTCAGCAGTTGGTTCAAATTTGTGACCAGTTGAACAATTTGGTTTAATAAAACAAATTGCAATTTGGTCAAAATTTTGAATGAATTGTAATTGGTGGATAGCAACACTTACAGTCAAGTCACTGTAAAACAAAGCTGTATAATTATTCAGAGATAAACTTTGTAGCTTTACAACACCTCTAACACCCTACAATATCTTTGGTCTATGCCTTGATGAAATTTTTTCTGGTGTCACCTGTGCAAGTGATTTAAGGTAGCACAATACAAAGATTTGTTTACCCCCAATCAAACAACTTTAAACTGATGTAATTCCTCTCATCCTTCTTTAAAGTTTTTAAATTAAGTACCAAAAGAAAGAAGAAAGATTATTCTTTCAAACTGTGATACTTTCATTAACATGATTAAGACATATTTAATACATACTTAATTGTTATGTAATTAGTTGCTATAAATTAGGGTTAGGCTTGACATCATCACAATTTGAAAGACTATTCTTTCTCCTTTTTCTTTGGTACCTCATTTATAAAATTTAAAGAAGGATGAAAGGAATTGCATCAGTTTAAAGTTGTCTGATTGGAAGTGAAAAAATCTTTGTTTTGTGCTACCTTAAATAGAATAATAATCTTAAAATAGACTTGAACTGTATAGTTTGTAGGCACGTATATATTAAACTGTAAAACGAATGTACTTAGGTATTAGCTGTATATTTTGTAGGTACTTCGATGTATGTTTTGTAGGTACTTACGTAATCATATATCAAACTTGTTTGCTGGAGCATTCGAAGAGAGAGACAAAACACCATTAAAACCCGTCATCCCTAAAGCTTCATCTTCACAAGGTTTGTTCAGCTTACTGTGCAATTTATTTTTCTATCAAATTACTTATATCAAATTGTTCCTTAATATAATACAAAACAAAACAATATAATATTGTCTTTGTATAAATGTTTTTGTAAGATTAAAATATTGTGAGGGTTGTTGTCTCTGTGGCATATTCCCCATTTCCATTCTCAATAATTGATTGTTCCTAACCCTAAACGGCTCCAAATATTCTGAATTTGAACAAGCAGCAAATTTTTATATCAATGATTTATGAATGGCATTGTCAAAGTAAACATGCTTTTAAATCAGATATAGTGTATAACATTGATAAAGAGATGGCATTGTCAAAGTATCATGGTAAAAGACATTTGTTTAAAAGTCCTGTAAAAGGTTTTCACTTTGTCTGTCTGTCTGTCTGTCTGTCTGTCTGTCTGTCAGGCAAATCAGTCATCCACACATTTTTTTTTGGTTCTTGAAGATATTGATTTGATGTTTTGTTTTAAGTTTTGACATGACAAGTTATAGATCAAATTTTTGTCCCTGCCTGATGATTAAGTAAACTCATCATAGATACCAGGACTAAATTTTGTATATATGCCAGACGCGCGTTTCGTCTTCAAAAGACTCATCAGGAACGCTCAAATCCAAAAAAGTTGGAAAGGCCAAATATAATACAAAGTTGAAGAGCATTGAAGACCAAAATTCCTAAAAGTTTTGCCAAATACAGTTGAGGTTCATATCTAACGCTAGAGTCCGATGATAAATACAATTTCTGTAAAAGGAAGATAACTCATTTTTTTAAAGATTTTATTACATTTTTTTCTTTTCTTTCCATTGGTAAATATTTGAAGAATTTTGTGGCAGGTTTGTTTGTTATTCTGTATAAAGTTATAACTGAATGCTATATATGTATCATTATCCAACACAATCACAGGTTTGAACGTAGTTTTCAATTTAGACTCGTTTATATTTTTTCGTTTGGGCTTGTATCATATTTTCCCTGTGGTTTATATAATCCGTTCATCCTATATTGACTCTTAAAATTCAAGAGTCTATCTAAAAATGAGGGTACATTTTATATGGCCTTCCAAATACCGTTTCGATCCCTAACATCACTGAAGAGACATTTATTGTCGAAATCCGGATCTAGTGTACCAAAAAAATATTGACACCTTATGTTTGTGGCATAACATTGTGGCCACAAGTTAATTATTTTCTGTTTAGTATTAAATTTATATTAAGATCCATTTTGTTACATCTTGTGATCAATTTAATTTGGCAATCACCAATGGCAGTCAGCAGGGTTAAAGAACATCAGTTGTTCGACCTGTTAGTCAAATGCGTTTTGTTTAAATATACTTTTTCACTTTTTTGGTCTTTTGGAAAATGTTGTTTGTGCTGTATTTAGACCCTTCTACAACGAAATTTGTTTTACATGCACATATAAAAATTGCGGTTTTTATCCAAGGCAATCATAGGTTTGAACGTAGTTTTCAATTTAGACTCGTTTATATAAATATATATGAAAAATATGAAGTGAAATCCTTTAACAAGATTATAATCTATTTGTATTAAGGTATATATTTCATAACATTACATTGTGTAGATAAAAGTTGTTGACATTTTATAGATAAGTTAGAAATCTATATTAATTTGTGACCAATGATAGAAAAAAAATATTCTCGGAACTATTAATTATATTTGATGATAATTTGAAAATCAATATACCGGTATATATATAGAGAATATCATATGGCTTTTTCAATATCACATTCGTATCAACCCGAGACACCAATATAATCCCAAGAGCTCTGCTCGAGATTTTTTTATGTGACATGACGTCATACAGATCGAAATGACGTCATACAGATAAGGGGTTTGATAAAGCCTTTGCAATCAGTGACTGCAATCGATGACGTGACGTCATACAGATTAAAGGTGTGATAAAGCCTTTGCAACCGTGCTGATATCGATATCATCACGCGTGGCTGATACAGCACGCTTGCCAATGATTGTTTTACACATACAATTTATCTGTATTTACTACTAAGTATAAAATAAACTTTGTTACATCATATCTAATTTTAGAGAACTATTAATCATATCTAATGTTAGAGTGTTTTCCACACTTTTTTTTTATCATGCTTGAAGATGTTGATTGGTAATTTGTATAAGAAAAAAAATAAGAATACTTTAATAATCCAATTATGGACCCTTGCAGGTTTTAAATTTCATACAATGATTACAATGATTTGTGTTATAACAATGAAATAATAAAATAAAATGAAATACATCACAATAGAACACTGAACAGTTATTGCATGCACATGGAGGAGAAAGTAATATGGGAGACAATCAATTTATGTAAGGATAATTCCCATTTAAACAGATATGGTGTTTCGAGCTGCAAAACAAATGAAATGCAGCCCCAAATGGTATATAGTTTTGAAATGACAAGTTATAGATCAATTTGAATTTTTGTTTCGATTAGATAATTTTGTGCAGAGTTATGGTCCTTGGACTTGAAAAATTCACTCATATATCAGTTTTCCACTCTGTTTTTTGTCCTGCTTGAAGATATTGACATGATATCTTTCTTTTGTTCATACAATTACAACTTATAGAAATATATTTTGACTATTTTATTTATTGTGTCTGTTTAGTTAACGCATCATTGTAAATATAACGGAATTTGATGAGACTGTCATCAAAGTGAATAGGTTAGCACTATAAAACCAGGTTTAATCCACCATTTTCTACATTTGAAAATGTCTGTACCAAGTCAGGAATATGACAGTTCTTGTCCATTCGTTTTTGATGCGTTTTGTTATTTGATTTTGCCATGTCATTATGGACTTTCCGAATTGATTTTCCTCTAAGTTCAGTATTTTTGTGATTTTACATTTTCATTGATAAATATATGGCATTGCATGATTGTCAAGGTATCCATGGTTATAAGTTATTGGTTTTATTTTATTGATAAATATATGGCATTGTCAAAGTATCCATTGCAATTATACATTCGTTTATTTCTTTGATAACTATATGGCATTGTCAAAGTATCTATGGTATTTAGACATTTGTTTATTTCTTTGAAAATATGATAATATATGGCATTGTCAAAGTATCCATATAAAAAGAAGAAGGCCAATTAGACATTTTTAACAGGCAATTCATATATATATGAATAGTCAGTTCATCCATGCATGAATATTTCATACTAAATCTAAGCCTTAGGCTACACAATTTAAGCTTTATCTAACACAAAAAAAGAAAAAACAATATCAATTTATGTAAAATATTATTTCAGATTTGATTGTTAATCGATTTGATATTTTGAGGTTTTATTTTTCCCTAGTACAAAAAAGTATTGAACTGATATCAAGAGCCAAGAGACCACTGATACTTGTAGGAAGTCAAGCTACATTACCTCCTGTGCCTGCTGAACAATTAAGGAAATCTTTAGAGGTAATAATATCTAGGTCAAAGAGGTCTCTGATAGATTGTAGGAAGTCAAGCTACATTACGCCCTGTTCCAGCTGAACAATTAAGGAAATCTTTACCAGAAATAATATCTAGAGCCAAGAGGCCACCGATACTTGTAGGAAGTCAAACTACATTACCCCCTGTTCTAGCAGAACAATTAAGGAAATATTTAGAGGTAATTAATAGTATATCTAGAGCCAAGAGACCACTGATATCTTGTAGGATGTCAAGCTTCATTACCCCCTATTCTAGCAGAACAATTAAGAAAATCTTTAGAGGAAATAATAAATAGATCAAAGAGGTCGCTGATATCTTGTAGGAAGTCAAGCTACATTACCCCCTGTTCTAGCAGAACAATTAAGAAAATCTTTACAGGAAATAATATCTGGAGCCAAGAGACCACTGATATCTTGTAGGATGTCAAGCTACATTACCCCCTGTTCTAGCAGAACAATTAAGGAAATCTTTAGAAGAAATAATATCTAGATCAAAGAGGTCGCTGATATCTTGTAGGAAGTCAAGGTACCTCTTCTCTTGTGCCTACAGAACAATTAAGGAATTCTTTAGAGGTAAATATATTTAATAGAACTAGTATCTTAACCAAAGAGGTCTCTGATATCTTGTAGGAAGTCAAGGTACCTCTTCTCCTGTGCTTGCAGAACAATTAAGGAATTCTTTAGAGGTAAATATATTTAATAGAACTAGTATCTTAACCAAAGAGGCCTCTGATAACTGGTAGGAAGTCAAGGTTCATTTCTTCCTGTGCCTGCAGAACAATTAAAGAACTCCTATTAAGATGTCATTATATTTAATAGAACTGATATCTAACCAAAGAGGTCTCTGATAGCTTGTTAGAAGTCAAGGTACCTCTTCTCCTGTGCCTACAGAACAATTAAGGAATTGTTTAGAGGTAAATATATTTAATAGAACTAGTATCTTAACCAAAGAGGCCTCTGATAACTGGTAGGAATTAAATGTTCATTTCTTCCTGTGCCTGCAGAACAATTAAAGAAATCCTAAGATGTCATTATATGTAATAGAACTGATATTTAATCAGAGAGCCCTCTGGTATCTTGTAGGAAGTCAAGCTACATTTCCTTCTGTTTAAGCAGAACAATTAAGGAAATCTTTAGAGGTAATTATATTTAAAAGAACTGATATCTAAACCAAATAGGCCTCTGATATCTTGAGGAAAGTCAAGCAACATTTCTTCCTGTGTCTTTAATATCGACTACAACATATATTCAACATATTGCAATCAACACAGATTTGAGTTAATAAGCACTCACACCAAATCTTCCTATATCTACTTATAGGCATGAGAAAAAACATCTTACAGTATATGTTTAACAATAAATCTTCCTATATCTACTCATAGGCATGAGAAAAAACATCTTACAGTATATGTTTAACAATAAATCTTCCTATATCTACTCATAGGCATGAGAAAAAACATCTTACAGTATATGTTTAACAATAAATCTTCCTATATCTACTCATAGGCATGAGAAAAAACATCTTACAGTATATGTTTAACAATAAATCTTCCTATATCTACTCATAGGCATGAGAAAAAACATCTTACAGTATATGTTTAACAATAAATCTTCCTATATCTACTCATAGGCATGAGAAAAAACATCTTACAGTATATGTTTAACAATAAATCTTCCTATATCTACTCATAGGCATGAGAAAAAACATCTTACAGTATATGTTTAACAATAAATCTTCCTATATCTACTCATAGGCATGAGAAAAAACATGATATCTTACAGTATATGTTTAACAATAAATCTTCCTATATCTACTCATAGGCATGAGAAAAAACATGATATCTTACAGTATATGTTTAACAATAAATCTTCCTATATCTACTCATAGGCATGAGAAAAAACATGATATCTTACAGTATATGTTTAACAATAAATCTTCCTATATCTACTCATAGGCATGAGAAAAAACATGATATCTTACAGTATATGTTTAACAATAAATCTTCCTATATCTACTCATAGGCATGAGAAAAAACATGATAACTTACAGTATATGTTTAACAATAAATCTTCCTATATCTACTCATAGGCATGAGAAAAAACATGATAACTTACAGTATATGTTTAACAATAAATCTTCCTATATCTACTCATAGGCATGAGAAAAAACATGATATCTTACAGTATATGTTTAACAATAAATCTTCCTATATCTACTCATAGGCATGAGAAAAAACATGATATCTTACAGTATATGTTTAACAATAAATCTTCCTATATCTACTCATAGGCATGAGAAAAAACATGATATCTTACAGTATATGTTTAACAATAAATCTTCCTATATCTACTCATAGGCATGAGAAAAAACATCTTACAGTATATGTTTAACAATAAATCTTCCTATATCTACTCATGTGCATGAGAAAAAACATGATATCTTACAGTATATGTTTAACAATAAATCTTCCTATATCTACTCATAGGCATGAGAAAAAACATGATATCTTACAGTATATGTTTAACAATAAATCTTCCTATATCTACTCATAGGCATGAGAAAAAACATGATATCTTACAGTATATGTTTAACAATAAATCTTCCTATATCTACTCATAGGCATGAGAAAAAACATGATATCTTACAGTATATGTTTAACAATAAATCTTCCTATATCTACTCATAGGCATGAGAAAAAACATGATATCTTACAGTATATGTTTAACAATAAATCTTCCTATATCTACTCATAGGCATGAGAAAAAACATGATATCTTACAGTATATGTTTAACAATAAATCTTCCTATATCTACTCATAGGCATGAGAAAAAACATGATATCTTACAGTATATGTTTAACAATAAATCTTCCTATATCTACTCATAGGCATGAGAAAAAACATGATAACTTACAGTATATGTTTAACAATAAATCTTCCTATATCTACTCATAGGCATGAGAAAAAACATGATAACTTACAGTATATGTTTAACAATAAATCTTCCTATATCTACTCATAGGCATGAGAAAAAACATGATATCTTACAGTATATGTTTAACAATAAATCTTCCTATATCTACTCATAGGCATGAGAAAAAACATGATATCTTACAGTATATGTTTAACAATAAATCTTCCTATATCTACTCATAGGCATGAGAAAAAACATGATATCTTACAGTATATGTTTAACAATAAATCTTCCTATATCTACTCATAGGCATGAGAAAAAACATGATATAATACAGTATATGTTTAACAATAAATCTTCCTATATCTACTCATAGGCATGAGAAAAAACATGATAACTTACAGTATATGTTTAACAATAAATCTTCCTATATCTACTCATAGGCATGAGAAAAAACATGATATCTTACAGTATATGTTTAACAATAAATCTTCCTATATCTACTCATAGGCATGAGAAAAAACATGATATCTTACAGTATATGTTTAACAATAAATCTTCCTATATCTACTCATAGGCATGAGAAAAAACATGATAACTTACAGTATATGTTTAACAATAAATCTTCCTATATCTACTCATAGGCATGAGAAAAAACATGATAACTTACAGTATATGTTTAACAATAAATCTTCCTATATCTACTCATAGGCATGAGAAAAAACATGATATCTTACAGTATATGTTTAACAATAAATCTTCCTATATCTACTCATAGGCATGAGAAAAAACATGATAACTTACAGTATATGTTTAACAATAAATCTTCCTATATCTACTCATAGGCATGAGAAAAAACATGATATCTTACAGTATATGTTTAACAATAAATCTTCCTATATCTACTCATAGGCATGGGAAAAAAATGATATCTTACAGTATATGTTTAACAATAAATCTTCCTATATCTACTCATAGGCATGAGAAAAAACATGATATCTTACAGTATATGTTTAACAATAAATCTCATCTATAAGTCTACTTCAATGGAGATATGGCATGGGGAAATCTATAAATAGGTCCAAATCAATTAAATTCTGATTTTGTTATTCATCTATATGAATATATGGGTTCCAAATGAATGGATATACTACGAAAGGTAAAAAGCAATCACAAATTCATTTGTTTTCCTTGTTATAGAAAATAGGGATTCCTTGTTTCCTTGGAGGTATGGCTAGGGGACTTCTAGGTCAGTACAGTCCAATACAACCCAGACAAAAGAGAGGAGAAGCTCTGAAGGAGGCTGATGTAGTAATATTGGCAGGTTAGTTAAAATAAATCTTCTCTAATACGATTAAGCATTTACTGATTATTACTGAAGCCTTCTGTGTATTCATTCTATCCACACTAAACTTTTTCACTATACCACTTTCATAACTTCATTCTCTGTACAATTTATGTTAAAAAAAACCAATGTAACAAATAACTACTTAAATCAATGTACACTTATAGTTATCATCTCTGTTTCTCTAATATAAAGCATAACAAATTATTACACTTATAATATCTTCTCAGATTCATGAATAATTAACATACCAATGTAATACACATATAGCTGTCATCTCTGTTTCACTAATATATAGCAAAACAAATTATTACACTTATAGATATCATCTCAGATCCATGAATTCTTAACATACTAATGTAATACATATATAGCTGTCATCTCTGTTTCATTTATACATTGCATAACTATATAAAAAGTAAAATCACAAAAAAATACTGAATTCTGAGGAAAATTCAATACTGAAAGTCCCTAATCTAATCAAAATCAAAAGCCCAAACACATCAAACGAACAGATAACAAGTGTCATATTCCTGACTTGGTACAGACATTTTCTGAAGTGGAAGATGATGGATTAAACCTGGTTTTAAGGTAGCTAAACTTCTTACTTGTTTGACAGTCAAATCAAATTCCATTATATTGACAACGATGTGTGAACAAAACAAACAGACACAACAGGTAAAAATATCACAAATAGGGGTATCACAGCAACACAAACTCCACCAAAAACAAAGGGGGGATCTCAGGTGCTCAGGAAGGGTATGCAAATATGTGGCACCCGTCTTGTTGCTTATGTTTTAACAAAGACCGTAAATATTTTTATCTGGTAGGTCACATTCTTGAAAAGGGAAAAGGGAAAAAAGGGATTAGAACATAATCGATATCATAAACAGGTCTTCCAGAACGGTCAACCAACTCTTGATGGCATCCGTAAAATGTACGAAGTGATGATTTTAACTTAATACACTTAAATATATCATCTTTGTTTCATTAATACAGAGGATCACAATATTATACAATTAAAGATATCTCTGATTCATTTATACATAGCATTAAAATGTAATACACTTAATAGATATAAGAAGATGTGGTATGAGTGCCAATGAGACAACTCTCAATCCAAGTTACAATTTATTAAAGTAAACCATTATATGTCAAGGTACAGTCTTCAACACATAACCTTGGCTCACACCAAACAGCAAGCTATAAAGGGCCCCCAAAAAATTCTAATGTTAAACCATCTAAACGAGAAAACTAACAGTCTAATCTATATAAAAAACGAAAAACAAGAAACACTTATGAACCACATAAACAAACAACAAATACTTAACATCAGATTCCTGACTAAGGACAAGTGCAAACAATTGCAGCAGGATTAAACCTTATAATGATACGAAACCTTCGCCCTTATCTGCAACAATAGTAGTACATCACAACATAGACAGACACATAATAAAATATTCATTGGATGGCTTAACTCAATCAAAAAGTGTTGTGACACAAATAAACATGCAAAGAACGAATAAATTTGATCTATGATACAATATAAATACAAAGTTGATAAAAATAAGGGATAAATAATTCAATTTAAAGTATTATACTGTTTTAAAATGCTGAATAATTTCAGAAAAACATCAACTTTGGACAAAAAAATGATGCCATTTGTAATATCAAAATTATACACAGATAAATCAAAATAATTGTGTCTTTGAAGATGTAAAATCTGGTTTAAAATCTTTTAGGTGCAGTTGCTGATTTCAGACTGAGCTATGGAAGAACCTTTAGTAGAAAATCAAAAATAATAGCTGTAAATAGAAACAAAAATCAATTACTCAAAGTAAGTCATGCTGAAATTTTCATGATTATTACACAAAATTTTAAAATAGATGATTGGTAAAATGTATATGATATTAAAAATGCTACGCTGTTAAATGGGCATAAGCTACGAGATGTAGAACTAGAGGCTTAAAGAACATGTGTTGCTCAACCTAGTCTATGTGTTTATCAGACAAAGGACACTCTCTAACATCATGAACATTGTAGTGGAGAAATAGACTACATGACAAAAATCTATATTTTGGTAATAATATACGAGCGGGAGTATAGAATCTCCAGCTTTTGGATATTTTAACCTTGAATGACAAGTCAACATTAATTACGCTTTTTTGTCACTGATGAGGGTTGTTGTTACCTGTATATCATTGTTAAACGATGATGACTGATGTACCCATATTTTGACTATTATATTTATTGTGTCTGTTTATTTGACGCATCAATGTAAAAATATTGGAAATTGATGAGACTGTCATTAAAGTGAGAGGGTTAGCGCTATAGAACCAGGTTTAATCCACCATTTTCTACATTTGAAAATGCCTGTACCAAGTCAGGAATATGACAATTTTTGTCCATTCGTTTTTGATGCGTTTTGTTATTTGATTTTGCCATGTGATTATGGACTTTCCCAATTGATCTTCCTCTAAGTTCAGTATTTTTGTGATTTTACTTTTCACAGATTATGTAAAATTAAATGGCTTCACTTGACAGCTTGAGTGTCAAACATAATACTAATTAACAATCATTAACGACTTTTTCTTCAAGCTTTATGTAATTAAAAACACTTCAAATAAATTGCAGGTTATTTCCCCTGGTTAATCCTGTTTTAAGTTATTCTTTTTTTAAATAATGTGAATTTGTAAAACAATACAAACTAGATACAAATTAAACAAAGAATCATAAAAGGATTGCAGTTAAATGATTTTGTATGCCTCAAGACAAAAAAAATAATTATATTTTAATAATCACTTAAAAGATCTTTACTTCTTTTCAATGGTTGAATTGAAATTTTTGAGACATGCATTGAACCTAATTTTTAGAAAAGTGAATGTGCACAAACATAATACATCATCTGTTGTGCACACACATAATACACCATCTGTTGTGCCAGACATAAAGCACCATCTGTTGTGCACACACATAATACACCATCTGTTGTGCAGACACATAATACACCATCTGTTGTGCAGACACATTATACACCATCTGTTGTGCATACACATAATACACCATCTATGACAATATGATTAAGCACTTGAAACAGAAGTAACTTGATCAAAAAGATGTCCTGATGAGATACAAATGTAAAAGGTGATTGAAAGGACAGAAACAAACAACACACCTTGTATTGGATATAACCATATTTTAAAAAATAAAGTATATCTCTCTTATATGTGTTTTGTAGAAGAATAATTAAGCAGGTCATATATTTCACTTGAAAATGTTGTTCGTGCAAAATCTCCCCCTCAGCTGTCATCAACAAATTTTTAAAAGATCTTGCCTTGCTGATCAATTTTGTGATTTAAAACGTCTATATTATGATTTAAATCATATATGGCATAAGGGAAAACAAAGTATCTCTCTAAATATCTTAGTTTTCATGATGATAGGCAAAAATGAAAAAAATAAAAAAAAGTATTTGTCTTACAAGTTTGAAGGAAGGGCTAAAGATACCAGAGTCAGTCTCATAGTCATTGATCGAAAATAAACTGACAAAGCCAAGGCTAAAATAAAACAAACAGATAAATAACAGTACACAAGACACAATATAGACTAATGACAGATATAAACAATTGGTAGATCTCCTATTTTGACCACTATTGCTCTTTCAGATTTAACATATTTATATCAGTTAAAAAGATAAAAGACAAAACTTGCATTTTACCCTATTTTCTATTTTAAAGCCATGTGCCTTGTTGGTTGTTTAGGGGGGTGGTGTGTGTGTGTGTGTGGGGGGGGGGGGTTTCATCCACACATTTATTAACCAGATACCATTATGATGATTGTGGACAAGTTTGGTGAAATTCATTTTAGTAGTTTCATAGGAGAAGACATTTGTGAAAGAGTTATGAAATTTACAAAAAATGTTAAAAATTGCCTATAGGGGGAAAAACTCCTTCAATTTATAATTTCAGTCATGTTATCTTATTTGAAGAATTACTTTGTTGAAGTTTATTTATATCAATAATAATATTCAAGACAATACCAAAAATGCAAAATTCCATAAAATTACAGATTCATGAACAGTTACCCAAAAATGGGTTGTCTGATGTGTCTGAAAATTTCAAGGCAGATAGATCTTGACCTAATGAACATTTTAACTACATGTCAAAATTGCTCTAGTTTCAGAAGCCAAAATTTTTTTTTACCCTCATGTGAGCTATATTTAGCCATAGACTATTTGTTTTCATACAACCACAGAAAAAAAATAAAATTGGTTGTATATTGGGATCATGTCGTTGTTGTCGTCGACTGTGTCGTCTTCCTCGTTGTCGTCGTCAGTGTCATCAGACGCAGATGATTTCTGGATAATAACTTTGGTATAAGTGCATAGAAATCATTAAATTTTAACACAAGGTTTAAAACCACTAAAGGAAGGTTGGGATTGATTTTCAGGGGTTTGGTCCCAACAGTTAAGGAATTATGGGCCAAAAGGTTCCAAAATTAAACTTTGTTTAATTTCATAAAAAATTGAGCAATTTGGGTGCTTTGATATGCTGAATTTAACCATGTATTCAGATTCTTAATTTTTTTGTCCCTTTTTCAAATTGATCTACATTTAGGTCCAAAGCTTAAGTAAACTTAGTTTGATTTAAAAAAAAATTGAATATATTTGGTTCTTTGATATGCTGAATCTAACCATGTATTAATATTTTTGATATAAGAACCCAGTTATCAAATTGGTCCACATTGAGTTCTAAAGGGTCCAACATTTTATTTTATTTGATTTTATCAAAAATTAAATTCTTGGGGTTATTTGATTGAATTCTTGGGGTTATTTGATTCAATTCTTTGATTGAATTCTTGGGGTTATTTGATTAAATTCTTGGGGTTATTTGATTGAATTCTTGGGGTTATTTGATTGAATTCTTGGGGTTATTTGATTGAATTCTTGGGGTTATTTGATTGAATTCTTGGGGTTATTTGATTCAATTCTTTGATTGAATTCTTGGGGTTATTTGATTAAATTCTTGGGGTTATTTGATTGAATTCTTGGGGTTATTTGATTGAATTCTTGGGGTTATTTGATTGAATTCTTGGGGTTATTTGATTAAATTCTTGGGGTTATTTGATTGAATTCTTGGGGTTATTTGATTAAATTCTTGGGGTTATTTGATTAAATTCTTGGGGTTATTTGATTGAATTCTTGGGGTTATTTGATTGAATTCTTGGGGTTATTTGATTGAATTCTTGGGGTTATTTGATTGAATTCTTGGGGTTATTTGATTCAATTCTTTGATTGAATTCTTGGGGTTATTTGATTAAATTCTTGGGGTTATTTGATTGAATTCTTGGGGTTATTTGATTGAATTCTTGGGGTTATTTGATTGAATTCTTGGGGTTATTTGATTAAATTCTTGGGGTTATTTGATTGAATTCTTGGGGTTATTTGATTAAATTCTTGGGGTTATTTGATTAAATTCTTGGGGTTATTTGATTGAATTCTTGGGGTTATTTGATTAAATTCTTGGGGTTATTTGATTGAATTCTTGGGGTTATTTGATTAAATTCTTGGGGTTATTTGATTAAATTCTTGGGGTTATTTGATTGAATTTTTGGGGTTATTTGATTAAATTCTTGGGGTTATTTGATTGAATTCTTGGGGTTATTTGATTTAATTCTTGGGGTTATTTGATTGAATTCTTGGGGTTATTTGATTGAATTCTTGGGGTTATTTGATTGGATTCTTGGGGTTATTTGATTGAATTCTTGGGGTTATTTGATTGAATTCTTGGGGTTATTTGATTCAATTCTTTGATTGAATTCTTGGGGTTATTTGATTCAATTCTTGGGGTTATTTGATTTAATTCTTGGGGTTATTTGATTGAATTCTTGGGGTTATTTGATTGAATTCTTGGGGTTATTTGATTGAATTCTTGGGGTTATTTGATTAAATTCTTGGGGTTATTTGATTGAATTCTTGGGGTTATTTGATTAAATTCTTGGGGTTATTTGATTAAATTCTTGGGGTTATTTGATTGAATTCTTGGGGTTATTTGATTAAATTCTTGGGGTTATTTGATTGAATTCTTGGGGTTATTTGATTAAATTCTTGGGGTTATTTGATTAAATTCTTGGGGTTATTTGATTGAATTTTTGGGGTTATTTGATTAAATTCTTGGGGTTATTTGATTGAATTCTTGGGGTTATTTGATTTAATTCTTGGGGTTATTTGATTGAATTCTTGGGGTTATTTGATTGAATTCTTGGGGTTATTTGATTGGATTCTTGGGGTTATTTGATTGAATTCTTGGGGTTATTTGATTGAATTCTTGGGGTTATTTGATTCAATTCTTTGATTGAATTCTTGGGGTTATTTGATTCAATTCTTGGGGTTATTTGATTTAATTCTTGGGGTTATTTGATTGAATTCTTGGGGTTATTTGATTGAATTCTTGGGGTTATTTGATATGCTGAATCTAACCATGAATTTAGATTTTGGATATTGGACCATAAAAGGTAAATGTCCAAGTTAAAATTTTTAAGTTCTTAGACCACATTCATTCTGTGTCAAAAACCTATGCTGTGTCAACTATTTATTCACAATCCAAATTCAGAGCTATATCAAGCTTGAATGTTGTGTCCAAACTTGCCCTAACCGTTTAGGGTTTGACTTCTGTGGTCGTATCAAGCTGCACCCTGCGTAGCATTTCATTATTTATTTAATACAGGTTTAAGATATCTTTCAGGTGTTACAAGTCAAAAGTTTCACGATAACTATATTTTGGTCCTCAATGCTCTTCAACTTTGTATTTATTTGGCTTTTTTAACTATTTTGATCTGAGCGTCACTGATGAGTCTTATGTAGACGAAACGCGCGTCTGGCGTATAAAATTATAATCCTGGTACTTTTGATAACTATTGAGAAAGATACAGAATGTTAATTCATGGGAGGTGTCTGTTTTTATTCTTCAGTTAACATGTAGTAATAAAATTTTATGTTATTAAGGTCTTTCCTTTCTTAAATGGAAAGACCTTACTGTATTTCGTTTGTTTATTAAGGTCTTTTCTTTTTCTATAAGGAAAGACCTTACTGTATTTCTTCTGATTATTAAGGTCTTTCCTTTCTTAAATGGAAAGACCTTACTGTATTTCGTTTGTTTATTAAGTCTTTCCACTTTTCTGTGGAAAGACTTATTGTTTTTCTTCTGATTATTAAGTCTTTTCACTTTTTTGTGAAAAGACTTATTGTATTTGTTCTGATTATTATTATTATTATTATTTTTTTTTTTTTTTCTTCCGCCAAATTTTGTTCTTGCGCAAAATGTTTGTTTCGCAATATGTCGCTTAAATATTTCCCATATGGTATCGTATAGTTTATGCGCTTTTAAATTTCACCCTGCTAAGCCGATCCATTTTCTATGTAAGAGTTATCTCCCTTTTCACTGTTTACCCTCTGTGTGCATCTCCTTCGTAACAAAAAAAGATAGCGACAAAATTCTTTTTACAAATTGTTCGTTACATCCTCAGGAATTTTTGGCTAATTTGGATCGAAGCGATTCGATGAAATTTTATAGGAGTTATCTACCTTTACAAAATAAATTTGTCGGTATGTTCATTTACCTCATAAACAGTTAACCGTATAACCCTGGAATGTTTTTATTTGAGTCCCCTGGGTCCTAACTTAGAAAATGAGGTCAAGGTCAAAGGTCAAGGTCAAGTTCTTAATTGTGACTTTTGCGTGTTTTTGCATTTTCTCCGACACTTTGAAAGATACATACTAAAGAACAAGTGCAAATGTCAGCTTTATTGTAATGAAGATATGCTACATTTAGTCTTATACAATTTAATGGCATCTTATAGGAGTTGTTGCCCCTCAAATGTCTTGATATGAGGTTATTTGATTATGACTTCAACTAAGTTCATTATAAAGGCATTTGACCTTGTACAAAAGATTAGGTGACAAATGACCTTGATAAATGACTACCGGAAGTGACCTTGAGAAAACCGGAAGTAGCTTTTTTTGCAATTTTTTCATCTTAAAGTACTCAGAATCCATATATTTTGTCATATAGATACATACACTGATTACTGAAGGCTAAACATGACTTCCAACAAACCGGAAGTGGCCAATTATCCCCCCTTCCACATACAAAAGTATATAGAAACTATATATTTTTGGAATCAGTGTGAAAGAAGCTATCATATGAGACCGTAAGTAGCATATTATCTCCCTTATATCACTCAAAAATATAATTAAATCATTATTTATCGCATCAGTATGAAGAAATTATCTTTTTATCAAAATTTTTTTGGTGTGGAAAGACTTTCAATTGTTCTCTGAACAATTGGTTTTTAATTATTATTATTATTTTTTTTTTTCTTCCGCCAAATTTTGTTCTTGCGCAAAATGTTTGTTTCGCAATATGTCGCTTAGATATTTCCCATATGGTATCGTATAGTTTATGCGCTTTTAAATTTCACCCTGCTAAGCCAATCCATTTTCTTTGTAAGAGTTATCGCCCTTTTCACTGTTTAACCTCTGTGTGCATCTCCTTCGTAACAAAAAAAGATAGCGACAAAATTCTTTTTACAAATTGTTCATTACATCCTCAGGAATTTTTGGCTAATTTGGATCGAAGCGATTCGATGAAATTTTATAGGAGTTATCTACCTTTACAAAATAAATTTGTCAGTATGTTCATTTAACTCATAAACAGTTAACCGTATAACCCTGGAATGTTTTTATTTGAGTCCCCTAAGTCCTAACTTAGAAAATGAGGTCAAGGTCAAAGGTCAAGGTCAAGTTCTCAATTGTGACTTTTGCTTCTTTTTGTATTTTCTCCGACACTTTGAAAGATACATACTAAAGAACAAGTGCAAAATGTCAGCTTTATTGTAATGAAGATATGCTACATTTAGTCTTATACAATTTAATGGCATCTTATAGGAGTTGTTGCCCCTCAAATGTCTTGATATGAGGTCATTTGATTATGACTTCAACTAAGTTCATTATAAAGGCATTTGACCTTGTACAAAAGATTAGGTGACAAATGACCTTGAAAAATGACTACCGGAAGTGACCTTGAGAAAACCGGAAGTAGCCTTTTTTGCAATTTTTTCATCTCAAAGTACCCAGAATCAATATATTTTGTCATATAGATACATACACTGATTACTGGAGACGAAACATGACTTCCAACAAACCGGAAGTGGCCAATTATTTCCCCTTCTACATACAATAGTATATAGAAACTATATATTTTTGTAATCAGTGTGAAATAAGCTATCATATGAGACTGGAAGTGACATTTATTTCACGGGAAGTAGCATATTACCTCCCTTTTATCACTCAAAAATATAATTAAACCATTATTTATCTCATCAGTATGAAGAAACTATCTTCTTATCAAAATTTCTTTGGTGTGGAAAGACTTTCAATTGTTCCCTGAACAATTGGTTTTTAATTATTATTATTCTTTTTCTTCCGCCGTTTTCAAAGTCAATCCCCAAGAAAAGTACGCAAGATATCAAAATGATCTTTGGTACCAAGTATCGGGTTAATAAAAGCTATCTTGTATAAGGGGCACCGAAGTTTACTATTTACCTTATAGGAGTTATCTCCCCAATTACAAAAAACACTGTTATCGCTATAACTCATGAACTATAAGACTTAGCGGCAAATCATTTTTTTTAAAATGTTCCTTGCCAAAAGTTACAGCTTCAAATAATTTGAATGGAAGTGATCCAGTGACCAATTATAGGAGTTATTTCCCCTTGAATATTTGAATTTTCGATATAAATAATATAAATCTTATGAACCGTAAGTCGTAAAGACTGCGGGTCTTCAGATTTGAGTTCATTAGACCAAAACTTGAAAATATAGGTCAAGGTCAAAGGTCAAGGTCATATTTTAGATTTTCAAAAGTTTTTCATTTCCCTATAACTATTGAATGGTTATAGATACAGAAAACTTCAAGGGGCAACTTTTTTTATATTATGACTATATTGATTTTATCATCATGTAAGGGACATAACTCCCACTGATGGTTTTTAAAAAGCCATTTTTAGGCAAAACTCGTACACAAAAGGTCCTTGACCCTTAGGTTTTTTTGCAATGACCTTGTGGAGCAATGACCTTGACGAAGGTCATTGCTCCACAATCAAATTATGTGGTTTTTTAAACAGTTTTATGTGTTTGAATTCCAACCAACCAATCAATCAATCAATCAATCAATCATAGCAAGTTTCCGTTTCATGTGTTTAATACGGGATCCAATTTCTTTTTTTCTCTCGCTTGTTTAACCATCCAACGTGTTTAACTAACATGTTTAACCAACATGTTTAACCAACGTGTTTAACCAACATGTTTAACCAACGTGTTTAACCAACCAACCAACCAATCAATCAATCAATTAGTTCATGTTTCCGTTTCATGTGTTTAATACGGGATCCAAGATGTTTTTTTTCGCTTGTTTTAATTGAGCATATCCAACGTGTTTAACCAACATGTTTAAACAACGTGTTTAACCAGCCAACCAATCAATCAATCAATCAATCAATCAATCAATCAATGGATGTTTCCGTTTCATGTGTTTCATACAGAATCCAATTTCTTTTTTTCTCTCGCTTGTTTAACCATCCAACGTGTTTAACCAACATGTGTAACCAACATGTTTGACCCCAACGTGTTTAACCCCAACGTGTTTAACGAACCAACATGTTCAACCAACCAACGTGTTTAACCAACCAATCAATCAATCAATGCATGTGTCCGTTTCATGTGTTTCATACGGGATCCAAGGTTTTTTTTCGCTTGTTTTAATACAGCCTATTAAACGTGTTTAACAAACCAACGTGTTTAACCAATATGTTAAACCAACATGTTTAACCAACGTGTTTAAGAAACCAACCAACCAACCAACCAACCAACCAACCAATCAATCAATTAATCAATCAATCAATGCATGTTTCCGTTTCATGTGTTTCATACGGGATCCAAGGTGTTTTTTTCTCGCTTGTTTTAATTGAGTGTATCAAACGTGTTTTACCAACCAACGTGTTTAATCAACCCACATGTTTAACCAACCAACGTGTTTAACCAACCAACCAATTAACCAATTAATCAATCAATCAATCAATCAATCAATGTTTCCGTTTCATGTGTTTAATACGGGATCAAGGTCTCTTTTTTTTCTCGCCTGTTTGAATTGAGCCTATCCAACGTGTTTAACAAACCAACGTGTTTAACCAACATGTTTAACCAATGTGTTTTACCAACCAACCAACCAATCAACCAACAAACCAACCAACCAATCAATGCATGTTTCCGTTTCATGTGTTTCATACGCGATCCAAGGTGGTTTTTCCGCTTGTTTTAATTGAGTCTATCAAACGTGTTTTACCAACCAATGTGTTTAACTTACCAACATGTCTAACCAACGTGTTTAACAAACCAATCAATCAATCAATCAATCAATCAATCAATCAATGCATGTTTCCGTTTCATGTGTTTCATACGGGATCCAGGTTTTTTTTCCGCTTTTTTTAATTGAGCCTATTAAACGTGTTTAACCAACCAACGTGTTTAACCAACATGTTTAACTAACGTGTTTAACCAACCAACCAACCAACCAACCAATCAATCAATCAATCAATCAATCAATGCATGTGTCCGTTTCATGTGTTTCATACGGGATCCAAGTTTTTTTTCGCTTGTTTTAATTGAGCCTGTCCAACGTGTTTTACCAACCAACGTGTTTAACCAACCAATCAATCAATCAATCAATGCATGTTTCCGTTTCATGTGTTTCATACGGGATCCATGGATTTTTTTTTTGCTTGTTTTAATTGAGCTTATCCAACTTGTTTTACCAACCAACGTGTTTAACCAACCAACATGTTTAGTCAATGTGTTTAACCAACCAACGTGTTTAACCAACCAAAAAAAAAACAATCAATTAATCAATCAATCCATTCCATTAATTAATGCATGTTTCCGTTTCATGTGTTTAATATGGAATCAAAGGTCTCTTTTTTTTAATTTGTATCAAGAGACCCTATATCAAGTGTTTGATTAAACAACCAATCAACAAACTAACCAACCAACCAACCAACTAATCAATACAATAATCAATCAATATATATGATATGTTTATTAATGACAGTATAATTAAAAGAAAATGGAAGGAAAGACCTATCAATTATTCAAGAAGAATTGAACTTTAATTTATATATGTATTTTTTTATCCTGGGTGTTCTTGCATGTATTTGTTCTGTTTTCCTGTCATATAATGTTGTCATTATAGCAGAGTTTTTAACACTACCATACAAGTTGGAGGTTTTGCTAACCCCAAAAAAAACAGATTCAACTTACTAATTTTTCTTAAAATGTCCTGTATCGATTCCGGAATATGACATTTGTTTTCAAATAATAAGTTGCAGTTCAACTCTTCTGTTGTTTTGTTCATTTCCTGTTGAAGTAGATGTTTCTCTGGGTTTTAGTTTGGAACACTGATTGGTTTTCCCTTAATTAATTTATGACTATTCAATAGCGATATACTATTGATGCCTTCATTTAAAAAGTTATATCTTATATGAGGAATTTCAATCCTGAAGGCTAAAACTTGTTTCAAAGAACTTTATTTTAGTGTTTGGAAGAAAATCTAGCAGAATTTTTAGATATGGTTTTCTACAGAGCTAAGAGGTGCTTTATTTTTAGAATTCGGATATGTTCTGGAAGCCTACTATTGCTATAGAAGGAGATGTAGCAAGCTTTATAACAGAATTAGCTGATGGACTCAAAGGATTTAAATGTGACCAAGAATGGATCCAGAAACTAAAGGACAAAGATAATGACAAAGAAAATGTTAATAGGTAATATAAATAAAATAAAAGAAAATTGACTCCATATTGGCAATGATGGAAATTAACAGTTCGATTTTTGTTTTGATTCTTTGTTATGAAATAAGGGATTTACATCAATGGTACAGCAACCTTACAGATTATAAAAAAACAACAACATAAAGATATCAATCAATGTCTCAATAATTGACATGCCTTACTATATATCTAGCTTTAATTGAGTCTCACTTTTTAGGGAGCAATGTATTCCTCATTCCTCACAGCAAGGTCTGTTCCTAATTAATTCTTCGTAATATTTCAAAAATATTTTGTATGTTGATATGTTGGAAGGGAAACATTATTTTTTTTTAGCCTTGACTTTATTTTCAGTGGTCATTTAAGTATTTCAATTAACTTGTAAACTATAATTGCATTGTTGTTTTAATGTATTACTGGAACACATCTGTGATATCGCAGGTCTGTGACTGAATTTAAGTATATAACTATGCGTAAGCCTTATTTTAGTATTGGGATTGTCATCTGATAAAGTCATGCCAATTATAAAATGCACAGTTTTCTCTGCTTTCAAAATCTTTCTGTTTGAACCCATTGACCTGGAATTTATCTATTGGTAATATTAATTATTTGGAAAACAAAAGGTCCTGGAATGGAGTATTTTTTAATCAACAGCATTGTCCTATATGAGTTATAAATAAAGATGAATTCTTTGATTCACTGTTTTATGTCATGCCTGCTAACAAATTGAAAATTGTACCTATACGCCTTATTTTAAGTCCAGATTTTTAACCAGATTTTTGTGACAAAAATGTCGGTTATTGATTTGGAGATGTACGGCGGGTGGTCGGGCGGGCGGGCGGGCGGGCGGCAATCAAATGTTGTTCGTGCATTAACTCATGAACCGTTCAACCAAAGCTTTAAAAATTTTAATATGTTGTTACTGAAAACTAAATGAAGGTCAAGTTCATTAATGGCGATTTTGACTTTTACCATTCAGGAGTTATGGTTCTTGAAAGATTGAAAAATGGGTTTTCCAGTCGTGTCCATGCATTTACGCATGAACTGTTCTACCAAAGCTTCCCAAATTTTAATATGTTGGTACTGATGACAAAATGGAGGTCAAGTTAAATAATGACGATTTTGACTTTTACCGTTCAGGAGTTATGGTTCTTGAAAGATTGAAAAATGGAGTTTCCAGTCGTGTCCGTGTATTAATACATGAACTGTTCTACCAAAGCTTCCCAAATTTTAATATGTTGTTACTGATGACAAAATGGAGGTCAAGTTCAATAATGACGATTTTGACTTTTAGCGTTCAGGAGTTATGGTTCTTGAAAGATTGAAAAATGGTGTTTCCAGTCGTGTCCGTGCATTTTCTCATAAACCATTCAATCAAAGCTTTTGAAATTTTTATATGTTGTTACTGATGACAAAATAGAGGTCAAGTTCAATAATGACTATTTTGACTTTTACCGTTCAGGAGTTATGGTTCTTGAAAGATCGTAAAATGGCGTTTCCATTCACTTTATTGCATTTACTCATGAACCATTCAATCTAAGCTTTTCAAATTTTAATATGTTGATACTGATAACAAAATGGAGGTCAAATTTGATATTGATGATTTTCACTTTCACCATTCATCAGTAATGGTTCTTGTGATATTGCCAGGACACAAATAAATGTTAATAAATCTGGTTTGCTGTCGTTGTGACAGCCTCTTGTTAGTATTTGTATTGTCATCTTAGAAAGTATTAACTGATTAAAATACTGCAATAGGGAACAATGTGACAATGATTTAATTTAGTCGTGTCAATCCTGTGAATATGACCCATGTATATAGGAAAATCTGAATTACACTGTTTGGTGGTGCGCCTGTCAGATGCGGAACGTACAGATAAGGTAACAGGTTATTATATACTATTGGTATCGGTATCGGATTCAAACCGGAACTTGTTTATTATTGGCAATATTAATTATGTGAAAAACAAAAGGGTCTGCTGGAGTGGTGTAATTTTGATCAACACCATTATCCTATATTATGGGGACGAAGTCCCCAATAACAGTAGAAAATTCAATAAAAAAAAAAAATTCGGGAAAATTTCCCGAATTTTTCATTGTACTAATGAACTCAAAATCGTTCAATTTTTTTTATGTCATGTTTTGAAATCCCGGACTGGCGCAGAAATGTACAATATACTTCCTTTTTCCGGTCTCGTTTGTATGGAACTTTGAGTAAAATATATATTTATCAGTCTAGTATAAAATAGGAAGGAACGTGCAATACCAATTTCATTTTTAATAATTCCTTGATATGAAAAAACGTTACCTAATGATAGCGTTTCTTTGTTTACATTGCATATGACGTCATAATTTAAATAACGTCACAACTAAAATCCCTAACAACAGAACCAAAATCGGAAACGTTACGGTATTTCCGTTTCTTTTTTTTTTGACAAATAATTAAGTTACAAAAAAATAATTCATACAGACTTCGTCCCCATTTACAGGTAATGCCTGCCTCATATTAGCTATATATAAAGATTTTGAAAGCAGAGAAAACTGTGAATCTAATAATCAGCATGACTTTATCAGATGACAATATCAATACTAAAATAAGGCTTACGCATAGTTATATACTTTAATTCAGTTATGGAATCTCACAGGTGTGGGTTAGTAGACTTATAAAGATAAGATTTGTAATCAAAGTGTGCTGAATGAATAATGTTTACTGACTTTTGCTGATTTATCAGAATAAATATGACAAATGTTCTTTTTGTTAAGACATGGCCGATAAAGTAAAGTAAAGTTTGTGTATTTGAAAAGGACATTATTTAAAGTTAGAATTGTTTAATTTATTGAATGTCTGTATATTATGATGTTTTATTTTTAAATTTTCTTAAGGGAAAAGTCTAAAGAGAAAACAGAGAAACACCTTAATCCTTTGAAAGTTTTAATGGAGGCAGAGGAAGTTATGTCAGATAACACAGTTATGGTGGCAGATGGAGGAGATTTTGTTTCCACAGCAGCCTACATACTAAGGTAAGGGGAGATTTTGTTTCCACAGCAGCCTACACACTAAGGTAAGGGGAGATTTTGTTTCCACAGCAGCCTACACACTAAGGTAGGGGGAGATTTTGTTTCCACAGCAGCCTACATACTTAGGTAAGGGGAGATTTTGTTTCCACAGCAGCCTACATACTTAGGTAGGGGAGATTTTGTTTCCACAGCAGCCTTCACACTAAGGTAAGGGGAGATTTTGTTTCCACAGCAGCCTACACACTAAGGTAGGGGGAGATTTTGTTTCCACAGCAGCCTACATACTTAGGTAAGGGGAGATTTTGTTTCCACAGCAGCCTACATACTAAGGTAAGGGGAGATTTTGTTTCCACAGCAGCCTAGACACTAAGGTAAGGGGAGATTTTGTTTCCACAGCAGCCTACACACTAAGGTAGGGGGAGATTTTGTTTCCACAGCAGCCTACATACTTAGGTAAGGGGAGATTTTGTTTCCACAGCAGCCTACATACTAAGGTAAGGGGAGATTTTGTTTCCACAGCAGCCTACATACTTAGGTAGGGGAGATTTTGTTTCCACAGCAGCCTACATACTAAGGTAGGGGGAGATTTTGTTTCCACAGCAGCCTACATACTTAGGTAGGGGAGATTTTGTTTCCACAGCAGCCTACATACTTAGGTAGGGGAGATTTTGTTTCCATTGCAGTATGCACTCTAAGTAAGGGGTACTATATTTGACGAACAGGCTGCATACTCAGTTAAGTGGAGATATTCTTTACATGGTATCGTAAATACTCAGATAGGGAGAGACTTACTACCCATGATAATCTCCATTCTCTGGTAGGGGAATACTTTCTTTTTATAGCAACGTAGATTCTTACATAAAAGGAAACTTTTGTTTCCATGGTTACCAACACCAAATTTCCAACAGTTAAACCAATAACAGAAAATGAATAATTACAATTTAATACGGTACATCATTATTATTAATCATTGTTGAAGACCTACACCCCATCACATGGGCAGTGTTGATTATTATTGTATTAGACATAGAGATCAATCACTTTGACTAGAGCTGATTATTGTTATTATAAATTTAAAGCCCCATCACATTTGTTTGACTGGATTAATATTGTTGTGAATCACATTGGTTTGACTGAACTATTATTTCTGTAGACCTAGATCCCCATTACATTGGCTAGATCCAGGAGCTTTTGGAACACTTGGAGTAGGAGGAGGATTTGCTTTAGGGGCTAAGTTATGTCGGCCAGACTGTGATGTATGGATAATCTATGGTGATGGGTCGCTAGGATACAGTATTGCTGAGTTTGACACATTTACCAGACACAAGGTAAAACAAAGATTTCTCATTTTCTGTGAACAGGTGCAATATGTGGAGCAATCTGCTACCTTTCTGAGCCAGCTGAGATCACCGTTGATTTTGGAAGTGGTTCTTCTTGCTCAACCTTGAGTATTCTTTTATATGAGTTTTAGTTTTTTATGCAATGTTATTGTCAGATTTGTCTCACCAGCAACAAAAGTCAGAGAAAAGAAAACAAAGGAATAACAACCCCTTGACAGTGGCAACAGCTCGAACTATTTGTATAACAATTTATATATCAGAAGGAAGGATACCTTATAAAAATAAGAATATGTGGTATGATTGCCAATGAGACAGTTTTACACCAGATACCCAACTTCATAGAAATTAGCAACTATAGGTCACTGTACGGCTTTCAACAGCAATGAGTAAAACATTTTAGTCAGCTATAAAAGGCTTATTACAAATATAAAACAATTCATTTGAAAACTATAACAACCTGATTTATGTACAAATAATGAATGAAAAACAAATACAATATACAGCAACATACAACAAGCACTGTTTTTACAGACTTTTGACTTGGAACAGGCACAAACAGCATTTGGTGAGGTTAAACTAGTTTGAAGGTGCGACCTGTTAACAGGGGACAGTAGTGGAATATAATAACAGAAGAGTAAATATTAAAATCAGTTGAAAAGGGCTTTACTTATCAGATCAATACTAAGAAGTACATCTTACAAAAAATCAAAATGATAAAATCAAAAGCTCAAAAAATTAAACGAATAGATAACAACTGTCATATTCCTGACTTGGTACAGACATTTTCTTACATATAAAATGGTGTATTAAACATGGTTTTAAAGCTAGCTAAACCTCTCAATTGTATGACATTCATATCAAATTCCCAGATTGGACATGCTAAAGTACTTATACATCCCCATAAGAAAACCTCATTAAATCCAATGTGGGATAGTATATTTTTTTGATATTAGGAAGTATAGAACACATTATGTTTGTTAAATCCACGCACAAGTACAGATGTGAGAGACATCGCAGTTACCCATTGTTACTGACAGATATAGTCAATGGCCAATAACAATTAATAAAAAGAAATATTTATTTTATACTAATATATCAACCAGTACACATACAACATTCAATCAATTAAGTGTCGAGAAAAATACGACCTAGTGCAATGCAAAGATACAAGTAGAGACAGGTTGTAGAGCTGGGCATATTCATATGTATATTAAAGCTATTGTATTCAACATGTTCAACCATTAAAACTATTATATTTTACTAATAAAACGACTATTAAAATAGATATAAGAAATGTGGTATCAGTATCAATGAGAAAACTCACCATCCAAGTCGCAGTTTGTAATAGTTAACAATTACCAGTCAAATTAAGGCCTTCAACATGGAGCCTGTCTCACAATGAACAGCAAGCTGTTAAGGGGCTCCAAAAATGATAAGTGTAAAATCATTCAAACAGAAAAACTCAAAGTCAAATCTATATAAAAAACGAGAATCGAGAAAGATGTATTATTAGTTTGCTAAAGCTTAGTCTACATCTACTCCTTTTTGGACTGTCAAAGCGTTAATTATCAGTGTGCATATTTTTTGTTATTAATGGAACTTTTGTACCTTGTAAAAACAATGTTTCCACTTCAGCAAAACTACAAAAAGAAGCATTTAACTGATAAACTTAGGAGTATGTCAAGTATACTTAATATATCGTCAACTTTACTACAATAGTTTATTTATTGTGGTAATTAGTCTCAGCTTCAGAATGAAGACAAAAAAAGATTATTTATACACACTCAACTTTAAGTTGAACATCAGGACTGCCACTGTGTAGGATATTATCAGATCTCAAAAAGTCAGTCTAACCATAAGACATTTTGTTTTATATAGATACCAGTAATAGCTTTAGTTGGCAATGATGCAGCCTGGACGCAAATAGAGAGAGAACAGTTACCAATGTTTGGAAGTAGCGTTGCATGTAAACTTGATGTAAGTCAAAAATATATTAAAAATCACTTATGATATAAATTTAAAAAAAAAGGCAATGCTATCACAAAGTCATTAAAATGGTACTGTAAATCATTTACTCTATAAAGCTGTGTTTGGTTTATGTACAGTGACTTTGAAGTAAAATATTATATATTAAACCTAGCATATGATTTAGCTCTTTATCATAACATATTTTTTTGTATTATTCGCATTGAATCTTAAAATCACAGATACAGTGGTATATATTGACATTAAACAAGTATAAAACAAATATAACAGACACATAACTGTATTGACAATAAGGACAACAAGGGAGAAAATATACTGGAATATTGTATCAACTTGGAAAGATATCATCCCTTTTCAGGTGCGGCTTGAGTATTGAATCAATTCTGAAAGATATAAGCCTCATAATGCATGTGCTGCTTGAATGTTGTACTAGTTTGTAGAAACACATGTATATACTCCCAATGCAGGTGCTGATGGCTTCTTGTATCAATTTGAAAAAACATGTGTATATACTCCTTTTGCAGGTGATGCTAGCTTCGTGAAACACAGAAATAAGTAGAATGCCACTAGCTTCTTTTCATTCTATAAAGTTGACTGTATATATGCACAGGTTTCATCTAATAGAGATTTAAAATCATTTATAAATATTTTAAAGAGACTTGGGCTCAGATTATCTCCTTGTCCTACTCCAATATGTGATCTAAAGTCTGAAGTTAACATGTTTCTTGCTTTTATACATAGTATGTTGTTAGAATACATACTTTTGATTATATTAGAAAAATGAGTTTCTACTCCAATTTTACTAAGTTTATAAAACAGTCCTGTATGATTAACCGTATCAAAAGCTCTTCTAAAGTCAACAAAACATGTATATAATGGTTTCAACCCTTTTTGTGTGTGTTTATCTATTAGAGTTTTTAAGACAAAAAGATGATCACTAGTCATTTTACCTTTAGAGAAACCAATTTTTTCTTGGGATATAATGCCATGCTTTTCTAAATATTTTTTCTAGTATGTTATTTAATATTCTAGTAAACAACTTTCCAATATTACTAATTATTGCAAGTTCCCTGTTATTACTAGGTTCTGAGGTGTCACCTGACTTATGTATAGGAGTTAAAAAACTTTTACACCAAATTTTAGGAAAATTCATTATTAAATATTTTCAAAAGGGGTTGAGAAAAATGTAGAAAACCATATTTTAACATTTCATTTGATATTTGGTCAAATCTGCAGGCTTTTTTTATTTTTTTAAAGATTTCAGTGCATCAAGAACCTCTTTTTCAGAAATTTAAAAATATTGTTAGGTTCTATTTTGAATTTGACTTCATATCGTAAGTTAAACTGCATTTTCTTATCCAAATCCTAAAAATGAAGCTGACAGCTCTTTAAATATAGTATTGGTTTTTCTTGAAGTATCACCAAAATTGATTTTTTATTCTTAATCAAAGAATATCTTGCATTTCCTTGGTATAAAATGAGATACAATTGTATAACTTCATCCTTAACGATTGAAGCGTAATAAGTAACATTTGTTTATATATTAATGAACGTGAAACAAAAAGCAGATACAAAGTTTAAATGTGTTCTAATAAATTCAAACTTTACATATATTTAAGAAAAAAGGCCATTCAAGATTGTGTTTTTTTTCTCTATTTACAGTACTTGAATTATGAAACCGTTTCTGTTGGTTATGGTGGTAAAGGATGCAGATTAGATCGCAGTAATGAGGATAAGATTAAAGAGGTTCTTCTTCAAGCCATAAAAGATAGTAGGGAAGGACACAGTGTACTTATTAATGCTCTCATTGGTACAACAAATTTTAGAGAGGGCAGTCTTTCTGTGTAATGCTGAATTGAACAATTTAATGTGAACAATTATTATATTGAAGAAAATATATGTTTTGCATTCCTTAACAATGATCATTAATAATGTTAATTACTGAATCATTTGTTATTTTTTTGTTTATTGATTTCATTGCATTATGTCTTTTATTAAACTTCCTTTTCGTATGTTTCCTAAGAACCACTGGACAAATACAGACAATGTTTTCTTGGAGTCAGTTTCAATCTACTAATTGTGATTGTAATTAAAAGTTTTTCATCCAAACTGCAGGAATCACATTAGTGAATGGATGTTTGAAAACTGCTTCTGTATTTTAAAATTCTATTTGACAGTACATAGATGTATACTCCAATCCATCAATATGTTTTCGTCCTACATTCATCATTGACATCTTTAAGTTACAAGTTATGTCTTGTGTATTATAATGTGTCTGTTTCATTTTTCTGTTTAAGCCACGTCTTTGTCGGTTTATTTTCTTAATTTAAGAATTTGAATACCCCTCTTGTATCTCCCCACTTTTTTACAGGTTCATGTCTGTCATAAAAATGTTATAATCAAAAAGTCATTAGTGAATCCGTTTACTATTTTCGTATTTTAGAAGCTATTGATTTTGTTGTGTATACTACTGATATATGTAGTGCTTATTGTTTAAAGTAATTATACAGTTATTCATTTTTCTTTACTTTTTCTTTATTTCTCAGAGTGTAAAGACTATTTATTTTATTTTTTAGTAGATCAAACAATTGTTAGTCAAACGTACAGAATTTCAGAAGTAGATTTTATTTGTATGCTTACATACAAGTCTTGAAATTAAGTGTTAATAAAACTGTGATATTTTATATTATAAACAAACCAGATAAGTAGCAGTGTAATTATAGTCTATGAACAATGTACAGTTTTATTTTTATTTACACTTCTAATGGATGTTGTCAAGAAAACAAAAAAATAATGGAGCAACGAACATTTTTTAACCTTGGAAATGTAGCCATGTACTGCTAGAAGGAACCCCTTTACTGATATTGCATTTTGGCTACAATTGAATACCAAATTGACCGCTACTCTTTCCATGAAATTGAAAACTTATTCCTTTGTCTGTTTAACTCCACAGAAAAGCATGATATTAAACACAAAACATTGACAGAATTTTACATCTTCGAAGTAAAATATATAAAAAATAACCAAACAACCTGAGAATTATTTATGCCTGTACTTCAGGGTCGTTGTTCTATAGTATCACACTGTATCCACCATTTTCTACATTTGAACATGTCTGTACCAAGTCAGGAACAGGACAGTTGTTGCCCATTCGTTTGATGTGTTTTATCCTTTGATTTTGCCATTTGATTAGGGACTTTCCGTTTTGAATTTCCCTCAGAGTTCAGTATTTTTTGTAATTTTACTTTTTTTTGGACTCAATGAAAAGATATCAACGCGCTAAAAAATGTGTGTAAATCCAGACTAATGACAGAGATATTAACCTTTAAAGTTGAACAAAACACATTTAATTATGCTTTTCTACATGTTTGAATAATCATATCTCTGTCTTGGGCATAGGTTAAATCTTGTCCTGTAATTCATGGAAAAGCCGATAACAATATTGGTAGAATTGAAACGCGGAATATGTCAGATAGGCAACAACACAACCGAGGCCTTAAGCCACCCATGAACTCATCCAATGGCGGCTTTGGTTCCTGCTGCAATTTGATTCTCTTGTGACTTGATGTTGTCAACTCTGTACAAATGCTGTAGGAAAAGAAAAAGATAAGATATAGTTTTAATAAAACATTAATTACAGTAAAGGCAGTGCTTTAAGGCCTGACTTTCAAGTCATCGTGTTCATCTTTCCTTACGCGACGTCCAACAAATCTATGCGGGTGGTCATTTGGCCAGAAATAGATCTGGAAATGTTTAATTTTCTCCTTCTTTTTGTGGTATGGGATGGTTTTTGTTTCTTTCATTTACATTGGGAAATAAAGACACGATCAGTGTGTATTGTTCGTTTTAAAAACTTTATCAATGTGTATTTTGCATTATAAACAGTCAACCTGATTAACAACTATCATTATTTGAGTTCTGTGTGGAAAGAGGGCGGGTCATTCGAGTGTTATCTGACATCAAAAGGTATTTTAAAATCAGTTTAGTTGTTGATATTACAAGTAAAAGTTGACTGAACATGGATTATATTGCGTATTATACAATTCAAAGCATATGTCTGTAAGTGAAGCCGTATGACGTTATATTTATGGCACTGGCTACGGTTACATGGAAATGTAACAATAATAAAAATATTATTGTTACATCGGAGACTAATTGCCGGATTGCAAAGTTGGGTAAGGAACCGATTAATTAGCAATGTAATAATAATTAAAAACCAATTGTTCAGAGAACAAGTGAAGGTCTTTCCACCAATAAGGATCTATTTTGATATGAAAATATTAAAATTCAGTTGAAAATGTCAGTTCCTATGGCTTAATGATGTATAAATATGAATTTTGAGCAAAGGTCAAAATCTAGAACGTCAAATTTACTGATGACCTTGACCTATATTTCAAGGTCATAAACCAGGGACCCAAATAAAAAGACCCTAGGTCTGTAATATGTATAGTTAATGAGTTATATCACTTTACGTTTAATTCTTAATATAGGAGGGGCAAAAACTCCCATTTTATGTCTACACACCCTTTTAACCAAAATATATAAGTTACGACATGTCGCAACTAACAATTTAGTAAAAATAATTTGTCGGTATCTTATAAGGTTAATGAAAATTAGTGAAAATAGGCCAAAATCAAAATTTAGAATATGACCTTGACCTTTGACCTTTACCTAATTTTCATTTTTTTGGACCAATGATCTCAAAACAAAAGACCCTAGGTCTCTATCACTTATGGTTTTCCAGTTTAAAATACATTTCAAAATTTCAAATACAAAAGGGGAACTAACTCTCATATGGAGTCTCTATACGGCTTGGGTCAAAATAAAACAGAACATCCTGAGGATGTAACGAGCAATTTGGTAAAATAAATTTGTCGTAATCTTTTATGGTTGCGAAGGAGTAGTGGCCACAAGAAAAACAGTGTTTGGGGAGATAACTCTTACAACGTAAAGTATTTGGTTACGCAGTGGTCAGTTTTAAAAGTGCATACGCTTTACGATATCATATTCCAAATATCTAAGCGACATCTTTTGAAACATCAATACTACGCAAGAAAAGAATTAGGCGGAAGAATAAAAAAAAAAATAATAATAATAATAATTAAAAACCAATTGTTCAGAGAACAATTGTAGGTCTTTCCACTAGTAAAAATCTATTTTGATATTGAAATATGAAAAATCAGTTTAAAATGTTAGTTCCTATGGCTTTGTGATGTATTAATATGAATTTAAAGCAAAGGTCAAAATCTAGAACGTCCTATTAACCTATGACCTTGACCTCAATTTCAAGTTCACAAACCAAGGACCTTAAATCAAAAGACCCTAGGTCTTTAATATGTTTGGTTAAAGAGTAATATCACTTGATGCGTAATTCTAAATTTAAGATGGGCAAAAAGTCCCATTTATTGTCTACGCACCCTTTCAACCAAAATATACAAGTAAGGACATGTCACAACTAACAATTTATGAAAAATTATTTGTCGATATGTCATACGATATATGAAAATAGGTGAAAATAAGCCAAAATCTAAATTTAGAATATGACCTTGACCTTTGACCTTGACCTCATTTTCATTTTTTGGGACGAAGGACCTTAAATCAAAAGACCCTATGTCTCTATCACTTATGGTTTACAAGTTAGAAATGCAAATCATTTATATCATATGCATAAGGGGAAATAACTCTCATATGGAGTCTCTGGAAAGCTTCAGTCCAAATGAATTGCCTAATCCTTAAGATATTACGAGCGATTTGGTAAAATAAATTTGTCGTAATCTTTTACGGTTGCGAAGGAGTAGTGGCCACAAGAAAAACAGTGTTTGGAGAGATAACTCTTACAACGTAAAGTTTTTTGTTATGTCGTTGTAAATTTTTAAAGCATATAAACTATACGACATCATATTCCAAATATCTAAGCGACATCTTTTGAAACATCAATACTACGCAAGAAAAAAATTAGGCGGAAGGAAAAAAAAAAAAAAAAATAATAATTAAAAACCAATTGTTCAAAGAACAATTGAAGGTCTTTCAACCAATAAGGATCTATTTTGATATGAAAATATTAAGATTCAGTTGAAAATGTCAGTTGCTATGTCTTTATGATATAAAAATAGGAATTTCGAGCAAAGGTCAAAATCTAGAACGTCCAATTTACCTATGACCTTGACCTCAATTTCAAGGTCATAAACTAAGGATCCCAAATCAAAAGACCCTAGGTCAGTATTATGTATGGTTCATGAGTAATATCACTTTACGCATAATTCTAAATATAAGAGGAGCAAAAACTCCCATTTATTGTCTACGCACCCTTCCAATCAAAATTTATAAGTTAAGACATGTCGCAACTAACAATTTAGTAAAAATAATTTGTCTATATCTTATAAGATGAATGAAAATGAGTGAAAATAAGCCAAAATCAAAATTTCGAATATGACCTTGACCTTTGACCTTGACCTAATTTTCATTTTTTTTTACTAAGGACCTCAAATCTAAAGACCCTTGGTCTCTATCACTTATGGTTTACCAGTTAGACATGCATATCACTTAATTCAAATGAAAAAGGGGAATAACTCTCATATGGAGTCTCCGTAAAGCTTCGGTCCAAAGAATATCCTAATCCTTAAGATGTAACGAGCAATTTGGTAAAATAAATTTGTCGTAATTTTTTACGGTTGCGAAGGAGTAGTGGCCACAAGAAAAACAGTGTTTGGGGAGATAACTCTTACAACGTAAAGTATTTTGTTACGCAGTTGTAAATTTTTAAAGCGTATAAACTATACAACATCATATTCTAAATATCTAAGCGACATCTTTTGAAACATCAATACTACGCAAGAAAAAAATTTAGGCGGAAGAAAAAAAAAAAAAAAATAATAATAATTAAAAACCAATTGTTCAGAGAACAATTGAAGGTCTTTCCACTAGTAAAGAGCTATTTTGATATTGAAATATGAAAAATCAGTTTAAAATGTTAGTTCCTATGGCTTTATGATGTATTTATATGAATTTAAAGCAAAGGTCAAAATCTAGAACGTCCTTTTAACCTATGACCTTGACCTCAATTTCAAGGTCACAAACCAAGGACCTTAAATCATAAGACCCAAGGTCTTTAATATGTTTGGTTAATGAGTAATACCACTTTACGCGTAATTCTAAATGTAAGATGGACAAAAACTCCCATTTATTGTATGCGCACCCTTTCAACCAAAATATACAAGTAAGGACATGTCACAACTAACAATTTAGGAAAAAATATTTGTCGATATGTCATACAGTATTTGAAAATAAGTGAAAATAAGCCAAAATCAAATTTTAGAATATGACCTTGACCTTTGACCTTGACCTTATTTTCATTTTTTTGGACCAAGGATCTCAAATCAAGAGACTGAGGTCTCTATCACTTATGGTTTACCAGTTAGAAACGCATATCACCTACATCAAATACATAAGGGGGAATAACTCTCATATGGAGTCTCTGGATAGCTTCGGTCAAAATTAAAATCCTAATCCTGAAGATGTAACGAGCAATTTGGTAAAATAATTTTGTCGTAATCTTTTACGGTTGCGAAGGAGTAGTGGCCACAAGAAAAACAGTGATTGGGGAGATAACTCTTACAATGTAAAGTATTTTGTTACGCAGTTGTAAATTTTTAAAGCGTATAAACTATACAATATCATATTCCAAATATCTAAGCGACAACTTATTAAACAACAATACTACGCAAGAAAAAAATTAGGCGGAAGAAAAAAAAAAATAATAATAATAATTAAAAACCAATTGTTCAGAGAACAATTGTGGGTCTTTCCACTAGTAAAGATCTATTTTGATATTGAAATATGAAAAATCAGTTTAAAATGTTAGTTCTTATGGCTTTATGATGTATTTATATGAATTTAAAGCAAAGGTCAAAATGTAGAACGTCGTTTTAACCTATGACCTTGACCTCAATTTCAAGGTCACAAAGCAAGGACCTTAAATCAGAAGACCCTAGGTCTTTAATATGTTTGGTTAATGAGTAATATAACTTTACACGTAATTCTAAATGTAAGATGGACAAAAACTCCAATTTATGGGCTGCGCACCCTTTAACCAAAATATACAAGTAATGGACATGTAGCAACTAACAATTTATGAAAAAAATATTTGTCGAAATGTCATACGGTATTTGAAAATAAGTGAAAATAAGCCAAAATCAAAATTTAGAATATGACCTTGACCTTTGACCTTGATCTACTTTTTATTTTTTTGGACCAAGGACTTCAAATCTAAAGACCCTATGTCTCTATCACTTATGGTTTACCATTTAGAAATGCATATCACTTAATTAAATGGAAAAGGGGGAATAACTCTCATATGGAGTCTCCGTAAAGCTTCGGTCCAAATGAATATCCTAATCCTGAAGATGTAACGAGCAATTTAGTAAAATAAATTTGTCGTAATCTTTAACGGTTGCCAAGGAGTAGTGGCCACAAGAAAAACAGTATTTGGGGAGATAACTCTTACAACGTAAAGTATTTTGTTATGCGGTTGTAAATTTTTAAAGCGTATAAACTATACGATATCATATTCCAAATATCTAAGCGACATCTTTTGAAACATCAATACTACGCAAGAAAAAAATTAGGCGGAAGAAAAAAAAAAATAATAATAATCAGAACAAACCCTATAGGTCTATCCACGGAAAGGTGGAAAGACCTAATAATCAGAACAAATACAATAGGTCTTTCACCTGAAAGGTTGAAAGACCTAATAATAATAATCAGAACAAATTCAATAGGTCTTTCCACGGAAAAGTGGAAAGACCTAATAATCAGAAGAAATCCAATAGGTCTTTCCACGGAAAGGTGGAAAGACCTAATTATTGAGGCTACGGTTACATTGTGTTATTACATGAAAAACAGAAATGTACGCTAGATTTATTAAATTTAAATCTTCTATAGTTGTGTTGCTTAATTCTTTCATATGTGCTAAATAATACTTGTAATAATGATGGATAAAAAATATTATTATTCAGTAAATGGTGTTTAAATAGTTTTACGTATTAATGGTTTTGATGTTCTTAAAGGTATTACTTCAGATTAGTAGTGCCAAAGGCGAAACATATAGTTCAATGGTTTTTTGTTGAGAACCTGGGCTGAGAAAAGTGTTCACTTTTTTAACTATTTAACTGCACACCTACTCTTATTACTGTCAATACACTTTGAACAATAGATGAAGAGATTCCTATTACCAATTTTGTTTTGGATGAAAAAATTAAAACTTGGGATGCGTTTTACGAAACTAAAACAATATCAAGACACAAATTTCATACAGCTATAGATACAAATGCAGCTCTAAAAAAATTGATACATCAAAAGCAAAGTTTGCTATCTGCTAAGTTGTATACTAAAATCTGAGGTAAACTTAAAATCCGTAATGGACGGCAATGCAATCATATTGATAGATGACATGAAACTACACCTAATGCTTCCAACCATAATATTGGATGAGAATATCAACATTGCTAGAGTAAAAAAGTATGTCTTAGCAGAACTATGGAAACATTAAAGGTTGCCTTATCTTCTATAAGCGGAATATCGCAGAATAGAATTGCACAGTATGCGATACAGACGTTCATATTGTGTGTGATGACTACTTGGAGTGGTTTCATCAAAAATGTGTCGGACTTAAACATGCTCCAAAAATAAAATAAATGTCTTCAACTTTTTATTATTTAGTACATTCGTACAGTGCTGTCTTTCGTGTAACAAAAACGATATGTAACCGTAGCCTCAATCGTTAATGTTACATTCGTAATTAATCAGGTCCTTACCCAACCATGCATTCTGGCAATTAGTCTACAATGTAACAATAATATTTACTAAGTCTTTTTGTAATATATTTAGTTTCAATGACACAAACCCAACTAAAAAGAGTTTACAAGAAAATGCTATTTATGATTTTAACAAGGAAAAAAATAAGGAAAATCAAAAACCTTATTGTGTTACTGCACATGATACCACGAATAAATATAATGTAGATACACATACTGTAAACAAATGTAAAGAGTTCCCAACCCCACCATGGCATGTTCTTAAACCACAGGTCCGAACTGAACTTACAAAAATTATTACAAAAAAGGATAGTCCTCACCTCATTAAAAGTGAAGGAAATATCCTCATTGAAAACAAGTATAGTAATTTTTTTAAAATATATATACAGATGGATCTAAGAACCCAGAAAACAACACAAATGCATGTGCTTTTGTAGTTCCAGAACTTAAAGTAAAAAAAGGTTTTAAATTACAAACGCAGCGATGTTAAGGCCTTTTCAAAAAATTTCCCATTTTTATACACAAGAAACATCATATTGAACTCAGAGCTATTTTTCAGTGTCTAAAAGCCAAAATACACGTCAAAGGAGTATACGGAGGGAAAAGGGTCTATTCTGATTTACATTCCAAACTTTTATTTATAGAAAAATATAAATACACTAGTGTCACGTGACTTCAAACTGAAAGTAACGACATTTTCCAAAAAAGTCAAAAGTGCAGGTTGAAGATGAAATCGGATCGCGCTGATTTTGGTCTCCCTGTAATTGGCATAACTTGTTTTACTTGAAAAGTGCTGCTACTAGTTTTTTATTAGATGTTTTGTAAATAAAAAACAATAAAACATTGAGAATTTTATCGATTTATTGACTTTTTGGCACTTCGGGTTGTGAAATTTCTGTTACACGAAAGCTTTATAACTAGTAGCAGCACTTTTTGAAAAATATGGAATATAGCCTTTCTACCAGTACCAGAATTTAGTGGGTTGGTATAGCTCTTGTACCTGCACTTTTCAATTTTTTTAACGTGTAGTAACATAATCGTCATGTATTGCAAGAAAAAAGCGTTTGAAAGACTTTGTAATAGTCGGATCCGCTGACGGAAAAACTATGTGTATATTTTGTTTTCACCGGCGATTTATGTAATAATATGATTGAGCGAATAAACAAATATGCTCGTATTGCTTGCTTTATTATTTGAAGGGAAACAATTCAGAATTATTCAGGTCATTATAATATGTTTATGTGTAGCCCTCTAAACGTCGATTAGTGTGTGGGCACGCACCCTCCCCCTTTTTTGGTTCAAATTCGGAATCCGCATCTTGGGTGTTTGTATAACTATAATTTCACAAGTGTGAGTTCAATATATAAATTAATAGATTGGCCTACTATGCCTCTTTTAGTGTTTGTGTATTGTAAACCATTAACATTTTACTGAAAAAAGCTTCATTTTCATAAAGAATCCAGAAATTCATGATTTTTTTGTTTGATCGGTGTGTCATTGGTTATTTTTAAGGCACTGGCTACGGTTACATGGAAATGTAAAAATAATAAAAATATTATTGTTACATTGGAGACTAAATGCCGGAATGCCTAGTGGGGTAAGGACCGGTTTTATTACGAATGTAACAATAATTATTGAGGCTACGGTTACATTGCGTTATTGTTACATGAAAAAAAAGCAATGTACGATGGGACTAGTATTATGTACTAAATAATAAAAGTTGAAGACATTTATTACATACATTTATAACATACAATTTATTTACAGTAATTTTTTTATCTACAATGACAATTTCTACAAATCCAGTAAGTTGTTTTTAAAGTCCGACACATTTTTGATGAACGATTTTACGTCCTCCACGGATACGTGTACATACAAAATTTCTTAGTATTTAAGTTACAGTGAGCACACTTTGCTTTTGATTATCAATTTGCGTCAAGTTATAAAGCTGTATGAAATGTATGTCTTGATATTGTTTCAGTTTCGTTTAAAACGCATCCCAAGTTTTATTTTTTTCCCCATAAACAAAATTGGTCCAAAGTATAATGACAGTAATAAGAGTAGGTGTGCAGTTAAATACTTTAAAAAGTGAAACCATTGAATTATATTTTTCACCTTTGACAGTCACACTCCTAATCTTGAGTAGTATCTTTAAGAACATCAAAACCATTATTACGTAGTAAAACTATTCAAGTTGTACACCACTTGTTGAATAACTTAGTAATATTTATTATAAATAATTCATCAGTATTAAATTACAAGTATTGTTTAGTACATATGAAAGAATGAAGCAATACAACTATAGAAGATTTAAGTTTAATCAATCTAGCGTACATTGCTGTTTTTCATGTAACAATAACGTAATGTAACCGTAGCCTCAGTAATTATTGTTACATTTGTCATTAATCGGTTCCTCACCCAACTTTGCATTCCGGCAATTAGTCTCCAATGTAACAATAATATTTGTATTATTGTTACATTTCCATGTAACCGTAGCCAGTGCCTATTTTTAAATTTAAATAAAATAACCTACCTGCATAATAATATTCAAATTTGTTGAATATCTGCTGTTAATCAAGTGTGACTGGTATCATTTGTTAATCATGATTGAGAGGTCTTCTTGAATTTGTTCTCATGGCCGGGGCATGCACTGGCCCGGAGTTTTTTTTGCCTGTAAATGTTTATGATTTTTCAACAGGTGTCAGGCTTGTTTTTTTTTGTTATGTCCCTGGTTATTTCCTGTATTTTGTTGGACAGAATATTTCTTTTCAACCCATTCATTGCCAAATATTACTTATTCTAACATTCTTAGTTACTTTGTAAAATTATTCTGCCCTCCTTTTTTTGTTTGGAATATTTAAAGGCAAACACCAGCATTAACATGGGGGATATGATTCTGTTCTCATTCAGTTTTAATATTTGCACAAACTACATTTTTAGAGTAAGGATAAGAAGCTGTGGCATTGAGTACTCAAAACTTAAAAAAAAAAAAAAGTCCATTGAGGTCGAACAAATTATATCCGACACATGTACCTATGATTCGATCTGCAGCCTTGTCATATGCATCTTAATTTCTCAACCTTAAAAGTTAACTATACAATTTTACCATTATGTTTTTTATGTCGCTCATTTCGTATTAAAATCCTGCCTACTGTACAAAGTGGCCACCAATACAAATGGACAGCGAAGAAAAAGCTGCAAGTGCTTACGTGACATTCAGCACAATCAACATGATCAATCATGTTTTCAATGCAGAGATTGGAGCCAGTGGCGTAGCTAGGTCATTTTTAAGTGTAAGCCCGAACCTCGGTCAGGGGCAGGCCCTATTGGATCCAAGCCAATGAACCAGCTGGTAGTAGATGAGCGGGTGCTAAGCCTCCGGAAGTTTTTAAGTTATCGAGAATGACATACCATGATTCCTGTCATTGAAAACTCATATCAATAACAACATTCTTTAGATTCAAAATGCTTATTTTTTTGTTTAATCTATAATTCATTGTTTATCATATAGAGTTAGAATCGTAAATGAACATGAAATGATTAATTTTCTGAGTGCAATATTAAAATGTGTAAATAGAACCCTGGTTTTCGCCTGAAATTTCTCCCCGTAAAAGTTTATTCATTTACCAGTCCATTACAGGATTAAAACAAATCAAATATTTTCATTTAATTTCTGCACAAGTTTCATAACAAAATATGGAGGTTTATCAATGTATCATGTAAATTAACTCGACATCATAGATACCAGGATGAAATTTATTCTTGCGCTATACGCGTTTTCCTCCAAGAAAATTTCATTAACTTTGACCACGGTTTTACCAATAATTTATATGTACCAAATTTTAACCACAGAATGTAACTTCTTTAAGAAATTCCTTTTAAAAATCCATAAATTACGGGGAAATTCATCATATATAGTTTCGTCATGATGCGCTGGATACTCTTTTGACCATAAACAGTTTTTGTCCAGCTATCGTAAAATATATATAATTACATTAGATGTATGTTTCATCATAATATTTTATTCTGATTGGCTAACTGCACATCACGTGTTATTCCGTAAGCAGTTGCATTGCTCAATACAACTTTTCACTCATGATAACACGTGCTCCAACAATAAAGTGCACAGGTGAATTAAATAATAAAATATATAAAATTCGTGTTTTCGTGATCATAGCTTAAAAATGTAATTATAAGTATTGAATGCTTCTTTTTGTAACTTTATAGGGTTGTAAAAGCGTTGACCGTGCGTACATTTTTAGAATGAAGCGCTTCCGCGCTTCATACAAAATGTACTTCGGTCAACGCTTTTACACCCCAATAAATTTACAAAAAGAAGCATTAAATTCTTAAATAAAAACTTTAACCACATACTGAACCTACATCTACACAGTTATAATTTTAAAAAATGCAAACCACATTTCGAATCTAAGTTCATAAGGAGTTGCTTTAAAAAAGGAAAGCGAGTATAGAAAACAAGGTAGATTTAGACTTTGACAGAAAATGAACAAATATTTAAATATCACACCAATTTTGACATTTTTATTCGAAATTACAAGCAATTGAAGAAAGACTTAGAAGGTTGATGTACTGTTAACCAATTCTTTTAATAATATCTAGATGAAAATATTTTGTTTTACCAAATTCAAGTGTACGCCCGGGCGTTTTGACGTAAACGTAGCTACGCGCATGGGAGCCAACTAAACAGGTATTTCTTTTCTGTCAGAATAAAAGAAATTCTATGTACCAGTATACATGTACAATGTATACAATGTATATACAAATACATTAATAACCAACATGCTTAATACATGTATATATATACATGTAACATACACAATCAAAAAGTTTCAGATGAATGAATCATGATATACATGTAGGAGACAGGACCAAAAAGTCAGTAGGAAAGTAAAAATGATACATTTATATACATGTAAACACTTATAAAACTACTGCCTACCAAAAGTCATCGGGTAAATATTTACCTGACCAAATCATAAAATTAACACAACTTAATTGTTAAGCAAAGCTTCATTGGCAAGTATACCACATCATGACATCTTACTTTTTGTATCAAATTCTAGATGTACTAACTATATATATGTAAATAAATATAAACGTGTATGATACATTTAAATTTAAAATAAGAAGAAACCGAGTTCTGTCTGTGTGTTGGGAATGCTGTCTCATTGCCATACATGTATACACTGTAATGTGGTAATCAAATGAAGGAATCATGATAAAGGGGACATGACTAATATAATATAATTCCCATTTCCAAGTATACCTGTAGAAAAGTTAGATAAACATGAACATATGATGTACATGTATATACATTGTAAAGGTACAGATGTACAAAATTATAGCATCATGATATAAATGCAAACAAAGAAAACTACAATTTTGTTTGGTTCAAACATTGTGTGGCTGTTACACTTGTAGTCTTATACAGAGGTCTTGCTCAGCATTGAAGGCCAACATCAATTTAACCAACAACTTAATTAAAACACTTTATTATGCTTTTGAACCTTTTGTAAACCTGAAGTTTGTGTGTCATGAATTGAGAATGAAATATAAATCATGACAAAATATGATTTTCTTGTTCTCTGGTGGACAATACATAAATGAACATGTATATGACTATTTGTTTCCTGAGGGAGAGTTGTTTCATTGGCAATCATATGTCATATTCTTACTTTTATTATTACATGTACATGTAACTCCATTAGTGGTGCATCAGTGAATTGCATGCATACATTGTACAAATGTACATGTACATATCTGTAAGTCTTAATACTGGTATGATTAATATTTATATTGAATCGCCTGTAATCGCCATAAAAATATCAAAACACTCATATAAGACTTATAAATTTATATTTCAAAATTCCTCTTTACCATGATTACAAATGTACAATTCAACTGAATGGCATGGCTAGTGTAGATCTCTCACTCATCTTGGTTAGATATTGCAGAATTTTTAAAAAGATTTCATGAAAGAGACAACAAATTCCATTTTTTACATCCATGAACACACAATTTATGAACTGAAATCCTTTTTGCAGCTCCTATTCTAAGAATATTCACAAATCTCTGAACTGCCATTATGTATATTTGGACATCATTTTAATTGAGATAAAAACATCAACTTCAATAATGATGAAAAAGAAGTTAAATTGTCCAATTAATATTCCTAGGTTTTTCAGCATCAAAACACTAAATTCCAATTCATTTGGTCTTGAAACTGTCAATGCTTCTGCTTAAAACGGTACATTATGTAGAATAGCTGTCTTTTTTTCACAAACATATTTGGTAGCTTTCTAAACAAATTTTTATCACATCTTCCATAATCATGGTAATGGCCATGATGAGTTATAAGCAACTTTTAACTGGTGTCTGACTGCAGGTCTATTAAGGTCTTCATCCCTGAAATAAAAAAAAAGACCCAAATATAATACATGTACAATGTATACATGTTTATCAACTGAAATTTTCAAAATGAAAAAAGTAATTCAAAGTTAGTGCAAACATACTTCTTCAAAAAGGTACGATTAAAATTCTAACGAAATAATTTCCATCCTTTTTTACCTGTAGTATTAATGTCTTCATTCAACATTTGAACAAAATATAAATTTTCCACATGCATTTTAAAAAGGTGCACTATGTTATAAATATTTAAATTTATGTATAATGTTTAACTTCATTACTTTATATCTCCTTTTCCAAATGTGAACAATGACAGGAATACTTCAATATCAACATGATCACAAGAAATTTGAGCTAGCAAGTTCAGTATATTATTATAGGCCTAGGTGTATCTGTCATGTCTGTGTAAATAAATACTATTGCTGGTACAGAAGCTTCATTTTTAATTAAGCAATTATCATGATCATTTATATTGGGTACATAAACTATTGTATTGCAATTCATGAAGAATGGAAAATTGTGATATCAATAATTGCTATTTGAGAAAATATTTACATACTTGTACAGTTACTTATGTGTGATACATGTATAGATTTCAGAATGTCAGTTCTTATAAAAATGAGATACATTTTGTATTCAAAGTTGCCTTTTAATTAAAACATTGCCATATAACATGTATAAAGTTCTAAATTTACATCATACAATCTTCTCACGATGTAAGAAAACAGAAATTTATTTGCACATACATGTACATGTATCATAAAATCTGGAAGAAAAGCCTGACTTGCTAATATACATGTAATCAACTTACCCCCCCCCCCCCAACACACACACACATCCTGTACATATATCTGTATATGTATGACTGTGTCTGTAATTAAACATTTGTTGTTTGTTTGTTCATTCATTTTCCCCACATAAATTAGGCCAATAGTTTTCCCCTTGTTAATAAACATTTATGATTTGGGGCCTTTTCTGTGTTTTCTCATTGTTGAAGGCTATTATGCCTAAATGGTGACCTATAGTTTTTAATTTCTGTTTCTGTCTCATTGTACAACAGTTAGATAATTGCAGGATAAACAATTTACCTGTCTATAATAAAGATCCCAAATTCAAACAATTACTTTATATTTCATCAAAGCTTGAATGCCATACTGTTACTTCAGTCCTGTAATTCTCAGGCAAGCTAAAAAAAAAAATTGTAATATAATATACTTTTGAAAAATTGATAACAACATGTTTAATAATTTCATGCGTCCATAGCAAATGTAACATGTATGATCATGATAATGAATCATAATCTTTTTTAATATAAAGAAATTACTTTTGCCACACAAGTTCGTTTATAATGCAAATTAAATGAACTAATGTCATGATACGATGTTGCTAATTTATGATTAACTAGAAGTGCTGAGAGCACTACTCAAAATAGCCTGGCAGCTCCCTCCCCAAACAAAAAATCAAAAAAAAATAATCAGAAACTAACAAGTGAATCTGTGAGCTACTGATAACTTATGATACCCCCATAAACTTTAACAATTTTAAGGTACACAGGAAGTTGTTGAGTGATGAAGATGAAATAGCATTACATGCATGGTATTGCTAACTCATATATAAACCCTGAAAGCAAATTTAAGAAATCCTTGTAATTTTCCTGAGAAAGGTGCAAAGAAAAAAATTCATGGAACAGACAGACAGAACTTTAATATATAGTCAGTCTGACTAGAGACTAGAAATAGATTATAGTTCGATTCTGTTTACTGGGGATATATAGCTTTGAGTGATGGATTTAATTCCAACCAACACTGAACAGGGACAGAGTTTAGATATTTGATGTCAAACATGTGTTTTAGAGGGAAAGTGTATGCAGTGACTATTCAATTTATAACTGACAATAATTATTATCTGTAAATATATATATATACGAGTCTAAATTGAAAACTACGTTTAAACCTATGATTGCGTTGGATAAAAACCGCAATTTTTATACGTGTGCATGTAAAACAATTTTTTTTGTAGAAGGGTCTAAAAACAGCACAAACAACATTTTCCAAAAGACATATATATATATAAAAATAATATGTCAAAGTAGGCAGTCATGATGAGCAAACTATATATTAATTAGCCTCAGATCATTGCTTCTTTTGGTCTTTTCTTAAGCCAAAATATATATTTATATATATCATGTATATAAGTCTGTTTACGGTTACCTGACCTACCCTTTTTTTGAGCACTGACCCTTTAAATAGTCATTTTATTTCCGTTGTAAAGTGAAAAGTAAACTGAACTCGAGTCAAAAGTACATTTACATTTTTGTAGTGTTGCCAATAATATAAGTCAATTGCATGCTACATCCTAATGTTCACAATCGTTAATATGGCAGCTCTTTTAAGAAAATTTCACATCTCAATAAATAAATACTTTGCCATCATTTTTTCCAACCAATAAAAAAGGGAAATAATACAATCTTTAAAAATACAGGTAAACTCGGCCCATGACAAGATAAAACCCCTGACTCTAAATCATGCCAAAAAATAAAATAAAAATACTATTTTATTTTAGCTTTGAGCTTTGCTACAAAAAATGATAAAGCTAACTTTGGAACTTTTGGAGGTTACAATTATATATGTACATGAACTGCTTAATAAGACATAGTCCAAATAATTATGACGTCTGGCAAGGCTATTTCAATGTTTTTCTTGGACGCCTTCCTACTGGTGTCTCAGATAAAAATAAAAATAGTCTTGCCAGACGTCTTAATTATTTGGACTATTAACAATAACAGACGAACAAAAAAAAATGTTTGTTAGGGATGATGAATTGAAATTTAAAGGTGGTTTTGATGTTGTCCAAATAATTACGACGCCTTGAAAAGCTATTTTATTTTTCTTTACTTTGACGCGCCTTACTTTAATCTTGAAAAGCTTTTTTTTTTTCCTCGACGCCTTACTTTTTTTTAGCTAAGTTTTTTTTTAAAGAGAAAAAAAATATAACAGCTTTTCAACACGTCATAATTATTTGGAGTAGTTTTGATGAGGAATAATAAGCCCCGGCAAATTATATAATTACAGAATCAATGGCAAGATTAGTCCTAATAATAATTAATTGGAAGCAAATTATACATGTATTTGCCCTTTATTATACAGTTTATGCATATTATCATTAAACAGTTAAAAAGGTGATAAGAGGCACAGGCACATGTTTTTTTTAGTCCAAATAATTATGACGTCTTGAAAGGCTATTATATTTTTTTTTCTTTGGCGCCTTACATCGACGTAAGGCGTCAAAGAAAAAAAATATAATAGCCTTTCAAGACGTCATAATTATTTGGACTAGTTTTTTTATGCTATTTGTCATTTTCCTAAATTATCTTACACAAGATGAACAGGTTGGGGTCAAGTCATGAAACATGGGGTGGTCCTAAGTTTGTGGGATAAATATGTTTTTCTGGGGTCGAAAACCCCAAAAAAGTGGGGTAAAAAACTTCATAATTTGTGTGGACCCCTATGAAGAAGGACCCCTGTGTTTCCGTGTCTTTCGTATAAAAAGGATGGATACTGGCCTAGTCCAAATAATTATGACGTCTTGAAACGTCATAATTATTTGGACTAGATACTGGCCATGGTTGAAATTAAATATTGCAACACGTGGTTTTTTATTTCTGTCCTATGCACATGATGCATAAGCATTATAATTTTTTTCTTTGACGCCTTACGTCGACGTAAGGCGTCAAAGAAAAAAATTATAATAGCCTTTCAAGACGTCATAATTATTTGGACTAGCATAAGCCATGCCATATTTTTAGTATGATATCTCGAGATTATATACCTGAAAGCGATACATTACACCATTTTGCCCAGACATTGGATCATATTAAATAAATTTTCCATTTTTTCTAATTAGTTTCTTCAACCAGGCCGTTTAAATATCAACTAACAAGTGCCAGGCTGCTTCAATTATCTTCAATTAACAGACTTGCAAACTGCAAGCTTCTCGGCTACATAGATTTTCCAAATAAGGTAAACAGTGGGCGGAGCTTAAACTCCGCTTGCGATCTTTCTTTTGATAAATACAGCTTTCATTCAAATTATTTCTATTATTTGATGTGAAAATACATTATAATATGAAAAAAGACACCATATGTGATATATTTCATCATTTATGCGATACTCGAAACTTACCTATTGCTACATTTATAACTGTGTCTGCAACGTCAAAAGTCGCCCGCCATTAAACATGTTGATCCAGATAGGGGAAATAACTCCTGCACTATTTTGTTATTCGGTTTTGCGGGAAAATCACCTTAATGTCGCTGCGAAAGCATGTTTCAATATTTATGTGTGAATTAACAGCCATACTTTTTATCTTTTTGGTTAGAAGAATTTCAACCAGAAAATACTGTAATATTTGTAGATTCACTATCAGCACTAAAAGCTATTACATGAAGTATATTTAAAGTTGAAACACAAATAATTTGTGACATTCAATATGAATATAGTAAACTGTCCAAATTGGGTTTGAATATCATTTTAGAATGGATACCCAGTCATGTGGGTTTATGTAGTAATGAAATGGCAGACACAGCAGCTAAAAAGGCTCTATCAATAGAGTCATGTATAACTAGTATACCACTTTACAAAGAAGATATCAAATGTTTATGTAAAATTTTACTAAAAAAAAGGTGGCAACAATACTGGGAAAATAACACAAAAAGTAAACAACTACACACTATTCAAAATGATGTTAACTTTTGTATTATCATACCAAAGAGTACTAGAGAAAGAGAAAGAACTCTATTTAAACTTAGATCAAGTTATATATTCACTAATAAATGTAAATACACAATGAGTAAATGTAATAGTGAACTGTGTGACACATGTTTAGTAGTGGACGACATGCAACACTTCCTGTTTAACTGTAGTACTCTCAGACTCTTATCCCAATATGGGATTATTTAATAAACACGGGTATGCGATAAAAGTAAAGTTATTCAGAAAATACTAAAAATCTAGCCATATATTTCTAGTTTCTAGTGTAAATTTTGTAAAAACATGCTTATAATTGTTTTAATAGGATACTTTTGGTCAGGGTGAGAAAACCTACAGATAGTATCAGTATAGGAAAAGAAAAATGACAAAAACTTTAGGGCTTTTAAAATTACTTTTAAACAAAACATTGAAATAATAGTCACTGGACAACAATCCATGGATTTTAAGAAGTATGACAAGAAATATCAAATATTCAAAATACTAATTACATTTGTAACAACTGATTAAAGGAACTCTTGATAAGAGAAAATCTAAGTAAGAAAATGAAAATAAATTAGATTAAATTAATTAGCATTAAGTAGATTTTTATGCCCCACCTACGATAGTAGAGGGGCATTATGTTTTCTGGTCTGTGCGTCCGTTCGTCCGTCTGTCTGTCTGTCTGTCTGTCTGTCTGTCTGTTCGTCCGTCTGTCCCGCTTCAGGTTAAAGTTTTTGGTCAAGGTAGTTATTGATGAAGTTGAAGTCCAATCAACTTGAAACTTAGTACACATGTTCCTTATGATATGATCTTTCTAATTTTAAAGCCAAATTAAACTTTTGACCCCAATTTCATGGTCCACTGAACATAGAAAATGACAGTGCATGTTTCAGGTTAAAGTTTTTGGTCAAGGTAGTTTTTGATGAAGTTGAAGTCCAATCAACTTGAAACTTAGTACACATGTTCTCTATGATATTATCTTTCTAATTTTAATGCCTAATTATATTTTTTATCCAATTTCATGGTCCATTGAACATGGAAAATAATAGTGCGAGTGGGGCATCCGTGTACTTTGGACACATTCTTGTTTATTATAAATGTGCTTATAAATACATGTGATCATATGTAAAATATCAAGCCACAGGAGTCTGACATATCTCCAAGAAATCATCAATCACAATCACTCTCTCGTCTGTCCGTCCCAAATCAAATTGGGGACACAAACTTCACAACAAAAATTAACTGCATGTATATATATATATGTACCCAACTAACACTATGAGGAATGTGATTCAGCTGCTGTCAATGAATTAACTATTGACACCGTAGCTAAAATATTGATAGGATAATACTATGATAATAAATGAGTTATCTTATTGTGGGATATTTTTCTTTAAGGGCACTGGCTTGCCAGAACCCCGTTCCTTGTGATATGATGATTTTAAGAACCAACCAGCACATTTTACAACGACCAAAAACAATGCACCGTGTAAATACTAACCTTGTATTTGTAATATTGTCTATCATTTTTAGTCACGGCTGCTAAATCATCCGTTTGGACTGGAAATTGTTTGTTTACAGCCTCCTCGCCGTATCTGCTTGCAGCACATGGTTACCACGTGGTAGCTTAACGGCTGCAAGTATTTACAATTTATTTCTTTACAGTGCAAGGAAAACAACTCCAATCTAAACGGGCGACACCAAAAACAAAAAAATTGGTAGATATATATTATTTACCGTTTCTTTTTAGTTTTTTTTTCATTTCTTGATATTGGCTTTTTAAAAGTTGTAACAGAGCTAGATGGTATCATTTATCAGTTTATGATTTCTAAATGTAAGAAACATAACCCCATTGAATTTGACAATATACACTAAAACTTTTACGAAAGTTTTTATTTTTAAAGTGGTACACTAAATCAGGTACTACCAAGATAGCACTCTCTGTTATCTATACTGAACATAACTGCAAAATATGAACACTTGCAATTTATTACACACAAATAAGTTACAACAATACATTATAGATTCTAATTATACATACACAATAATATATACTATATGTTTTCTTCTACAACGTAAGTTCAAGAATCTTGGTGCTGTCTTTTATAGTCAAATTCAATATAAAGAGAATCACAGTTTACCAAGGACGTACGAGGCGCGGTATAATTGTATTGATGTATATACCATGTACAGGAATATGTCAGACCCCTTCTAGGATTTGCATATTTGTAAAAGTCAGATATGTTTATCATATAAAATACTTAGTTTTCATGTATAAACAACAAACACACCTATTTACCAAATCATTTGATTTTTAAAAACAAAGAAGACTAAGTTACAAATAACGGAATAAGTTCACATATATTTTTCTTCGTACTATAAATTAACCAAAATATAATCAAGATAATTAAAATACACACTATAGTTAAATAACAAGATTAAATTTAAGGGGAAAAAAATCACAAATTTCTATAATATGAATATATAATATAGGCTAATAACTAAATAATGATAATTTTAAAACATTTACTTGAAATGTTTTTATATAAGGTAATCTGGCGCAATACCCGCAAGGGTAGTCGCCATTAAACTCTATTTAGTAGTAGTAGTTAAGGTATATCAGTTTTCAATTGACCATGGCAAGAGCAATGCTACATGTTGAGTTCCTAGAGACCAGTAGAGGAGGAAGGCATTTGATATGGAATGGCTACACACACCGCAAGAACAACAAATATATTTGTTATTCTCTTGGGATTTTGTCCGATGCTTGGTCCGTTTCTGTGTATGTTACATTTTAGTGTTGTGTCGTTGTTCTCCTCTTATATTTAATGCGTTTCCCTCGGTTTTAGTTTGTTACCCCGATTTTGTTTTTTTTCCATGGATTTATGAGTTTTGAACAGCGGTATACTACTGTGCCTTTATTTACAGAAGCTCCCATTTCGCCTAAGTTAATTCTTATATACCTGAAAATTTATACTAAGGCAAATTGGGATTAATTTTATATATAAATTTTGACAGCTAACGCGAAATGAAAATAAGCCCCTCTGAACTATGGAAGATAATGATATAACTGGACTTAAAATACACACAACCTGTAATTAACTGTCTTTACAGCGCTTTGATTTTCTTTTGCTTCAGGTTTGATTCCTGTTGCTATTTGGTTTCCTTGAGACTTTATACTGCCAACTCTGTAAAAATAGATTATTATTTATTAAAAGATTATATAAAGACATCTTTATCCTCTTGCTTCAATATGAAGGGTTAGGGTAAGGGTGGTGTTTTCTAGGTCCAAAATACTGTGACTTGCAAAGGGACTTACCTTAGGGTTAGGTTAGGGTTAGGGTTAGGGTTAGGGTTAGGGTTAGGGTTAGGGGGTTTTTACTAGACTGCAACTGAGTTGCACTAAGGGAGATAATTTGTTTTTAGTATAAACCTGGCTGATATGAAATGAACCCAGAAAATAAAATTCAAGTGACTTTGTTATATTTGCGCATGTGCTTTTAAGGTTATTTTTTCGTTTAACCGGTTACTGGTTAAAGGTTAAGGTTAAGGGTAAGGTTAACTTTCCATTTAACCTCAATCATTTCTTAAGCATTTGTAGGCTATTTTTTAAGTTTAAGGTTAAAGTTAAGGTTAAGGTTGACGTTTACTCAACCTTAATCTTAATGTTGGCTCTTATTAAAGATTAGGATTGAGGTTAAGCATAAGGGTAATTTTAAGGTTATTTTTTTTGTTTCACCGGTTACTGGTTAAAGGTTAAGATTAAGGTTAAGGTTAATTTTCCATTTAACCTTAGGGTTAGGGTTAGGGTTAGGGTTAGGGTTAGGGGGTTTTTACTAGACTTCAACTGAGTTGCACTAAGAGAGATAATTTGTTTTTAGTATAAACCTTGGTGATATGAAATGAACCCAGAAAATAAAATTCAAGTGACTTTGTTGTATTACCGCATGTGCTTAAGGTTAATTTTACGTTTAACCGGTTACTGGTTAAAGGTTAAGGTTAAGGTTAAGGTTAATTTTCCATTTAACCTCAATTATTTCTTAAGCATTTGTAGGCTATTTTTTAAGTTTAAGGTTAAAGTTAAGGTTAAGGTTGGGTTAGGGTTAGGGTTAGGGTTAGGGTTAGGGTTAGGGGGTTTTTACTAGACTGCAACTGAGTTGCACTAAGGGAGATAATTTGTTTTTAGTATAAACCTGGCTGATATGAAATGAACCCAGAAAATAAAATTCAAGTGACTTTGTTATATTTGCGCATGTGCTTTTAAGGTTAATTTTTCGTTTAACCGGTTACTGGTTAAAGGTTAAGGTTAAGGGTAAGGTTAACTTTCCATTTAACCTCAATCATTTCTTAAGCATTTGTAGGCTATTTTTTAAGATTAAGGTTAAAGTTAAGGTTAAGGTTGACGTTTACTCAACCTTAATCTTAATTTCAGCATATGTTGGCTCTTATTAAAGATTAGGATTGAGGTTAAGCATAAGGGTAATTTTAAGGTTAATTTTTTTGTTTCACCGGTTACTGGTTAAAGATTAAGATTAAGGTTAAGGTTAATTTTCCATTTAACCTTAGGGTTAGGGTTAGGGTTAGGGTTAGGGTTAGGGTTAGGGGGTTTTTACTAGACTTCAACTGAGTTGCACTAAGAGAGATAATTTGTTTTTAGTATAAACCTTGGTGATATGAAATGAACCCAGGGTTAGGGTTAGGGTTAGGGTTAGGGGGTTTTTACTAGACTGCAACTGAGTTGCACTAAGGGAGATAATTTGTTTTTAGTATAAACCTGGCTGATATGAAATGAACCCAGAAAATAAAATTCAAGTGACTTTGTTATATTTGCGCATGTGCTTTTAAGGTTAATTTTTCGTTTAACCGGTTACTGGTTAAAGGTTAAGGTTAAGGGTGAGGTTAACTTTCCATTTAACCTCAATCATTTCTTAAGCGTTTGTAGGCTATTTTTTAAGTTTAAGGTTAAAATTAAGGTTAAGGTTGACATTTACTCAACCTTAATCTTAATTTCAGCATATGTTGGCTCTTATTAAAGATTAGGATTGAGGTTAAGCATAAGGGTAATTTTAGGGTTAATTTTTTTGTTTCACCGGTTACTGGTTAAAGATTAAGATTAAGGTCAAGGTTAATTTTCCATTTAACCTTAGGGTTAGGGTTAGGGTTAGGGTTAGGGGGTTTTTACTAGACTTCAACTGAGTTGCACTAAGAGAGATAATTTGTTTTTAGTATAAACCTTGGTGATATGAAATGAACCCAGAAAATAAAATTCAAGTGACTTTGTTGTATTACTGCATGTGCTTAAGGTTAATTTTACGTTTAACCGGTTACTGGTTAAAGGTTAAGGTTAAGGTTAAGGTTAATTTTCCATTTAACCTCAATTATTTCTTAAGCATTTGTAGGCTATTTTTTAAGTTTAAGGTTAAAGTTAAGGTTAAGGTTGGGTTAGGGTTAGGGTTAGGGTTAGGGTTAGGGTTAGGGGGTTTTTACTAGACTGCAACTGAGTTGCACTAAGGGAGATAATTTGTTTTTAGTATAAACCTGGCTGATATGAAATGAACCCAGAAAATAAAATTCAAGTGACTTTGTTATATTTGCGCATGTGCTTTTAAGGTTAATTTTTCGTTTAACCGGTTACTGGTTAAAGGTTAAGGTTAAGGGTAAGGTTAACTTTCCATTTAACCTCAATCATTTCTTAAGCATTTGTAGGCTATTTTTTAAGTTTAAGGTTAAAGTTAAGGTTAAGGTTGACGTTTACTCAACCTTAATCTTAATTTCAGCATATGTTGGCTCTTATTAAAGATTAGGATTGAGGTTAAGCATCAGGGTAATTTTAAGGTTATTTTTTTTGTTTCACCGGTTACTGGTTAAAGGTTAAGATTAAGGTTAAGGTTAATTTTCCATTTAACCTTAGGGTTAGGGTTAGGGTTAGGGTTAGGGGGTTTTTACTAGACTTCAACTGAGTTGCACTAAGAGAGATAATTTGTTTTTAGTATAAACCTTGGTGATATGAAATGAACCCAGGGTTAGGGTTAAGGGTTAGGGTTAGGGTTAGGGTTAGGGTTAGGGATAGGGGGTTTTTACTAGACTGCAACTGAGTTGCACTAAGAGTGATAATTTGTTTTTAGTATAAACCTTGGTGATATGAAATGAACCCAGGGTTAGGGTTAGGGTTAGGGTTAGGGTTAGGGTTAGGGGGTTTTTACTAGACTGCAACTGAGTTGCACTAAGGGAGATAATTTGTTTTTAGTATAAACCTGGCTGATATGAAATGAACCCAGAAAATAAAATTCAAGTGACTTTGTTATATTTGCGAATGTGCTTTTAAGGTTAATTTTTCGTTTAACCGGTTACTGGTTAAAGGTTAAGGTTAAGGGTAAGGTTGACGTTTACTCAACCTTAATCTTAATTTCAGCATATGTTGGCTCTTATTAAAGATTAGGATTAAGGTTAAGCATAAGGGTAATTTTAAGGTTATTTTTTTTGTTTCACCGGTTACTGGTTAAAGGTTAAGATTAAGGTTAAGGTTAGGGTTAGGGTTAGGGTTAGGGTTAGGGTTAGGGTTAGGGTTAGGGTTAGGGTTAGGGTTAGGGTTAGGGTTAGGGGTTAGGGTTAGGGTTAGGGTTAGGGTTAGGGTTAGGGTTAGGGTTAGGGTTAGGGTTAGGGTTAGGGTTAGGGTTAGGGTTAGGGTAGTGTACTTTGACGAGGGTTAGTGAGGTGCCCATTGTCACTTCTGCGCATGTCTGCCCTTTTTTGTGACTGCGCATGCGTCAGAAATTTCCAACAATATTTCTAAGTACAGAGTATGAAAAGTGCCTTTGACCTCAATCTTCAAACAGATGTAGAATGGATTTGAATAGAGATATTTTCATAAAGTTAACTGTTCCTAAAAGATGGAAAGGCGATCTAAAGGATGAAAACTCATTGGTATCACTGAAGTGTACGACCGCACTTTCCGACCTCACTGAAGAAACGTTTGTGCGAGAGTAAAGCCTAACCCCGAAATTAACACCAACTCCCAAACTACAAAAGATAAAGACTTGCGGTCTTCACCAGGGGCTTAATTGTCAAAAAGTACTACCCCTAACGGGGCCGATTTTTTAACATCAAGCCGAACGAAGCATAGGATCATGTTGAAATATTGAAAAGATCGACTATGAAAAGTACCAAAAACCATAACCTGACCCCCCATCCCTCCAAAACTTTGATTTTTGAGAAGTTCGTGAAAAAACTTAATATGAAAATCCAATCGGTTACCCTCCTAGACTTATCCTTTCCGAGATAAAGCTAGGCCTCCAAAACAACAATTTTAACACATTTGGGGTTTGGGTTAGGGTTAGTGTTTGGGTTAAGGTCAGGGTTAGGGTTAGGGTTAGGGTTAGGGTTAGGGTTAGGGTTAGGGTTAGGGTCATGGTTAGTGTTTGGGTTAGGGTCAGGGTTAGGGTTAGGGTAAGGGTCAGGGTTTGGGTCAGGGTTAGGGTCAGGGTTAGGGTTAGGGTACGGATTAGGGTCATGATTGGGACAGGGTAGTGTACTTTGACGAGGGTTAGTGAGGTGCCCATTGTCACTTCTGCGCATGTCTGCCCTTTTTTGTGACTGCGCATGCGTCAGAAATTTCCAACAATATTTCTAAGTACAGAGTATGAAAAGTGCCTTTGACCTCAATCTTCAAACAGATGTAGAATGGATTTGAATAGAGATATTTTCATAAAGTTAACTGTTCTTAAAAGATGGAAAGGCGATTAGGGTTAGGGTTAGGGTTAGGGTTAGGGTTAGGGTTAGGTTAGGGTTAGGGTTAGGGTTAGGGTTAGGGTTAGGGTTAGGGTTAGGGTTAGGGTTAGGGTTAGGGTTAGGGTTAGGGTTAGGGTAGGGTTAGGGTTAGGGTTAGGTTAGGGTTAGGGTTAGGGTTAGGGTTAGGGTTAGGGTTAGGGTTAGGGTTAGGGGTTTTTTACTAGACTGCAACTGAGTTGCACTAAGGGAGATAATTTGTTTTTAGTATAAACCTAGCTGATATGAAATGAACCCAGAAAATAAAATTCAAGTGACTTTGTTGTATTTGCGCATGTGCATAAATTTTAGCGTAAAATGGCGATACGATTTTTGAGCTACATGACGTCATAGTACGTAACGAAAATATTAGAAATAATGTAAATGCATACATACAAAAAATTGAGAATGGAAATGGGGAATGTGCAAAAGAGACAACAACCCGACCATAGAAAAAACAACAGCAGAAGGTCACCAATAGGTCTTCGATGTAGCGAGAAATTCCCGCACCCGGAGGCGTCCTTCAACTGGCCCCTAAACAAATATATACTAGTTCAGTGATAATGAACGCCATCATAATTTCCAAATTGTACACAAGAAACTAAAATTAAAATAATACAAGACTAACAAAGGCCAGAGGCTCGGTTAGGGTTAGGGTTAGGTTTTAGGGTTAGGGTTAGGGGTTAGGGTTAGGGTTAGGGTTAGGGTTATAAGAGGTTAGGGTTAGGGTTAGGGTTAGGGTTAGGGTTAGGGTTATAAGACATTTGCGAGGCCATTTGCTGTGCCAACTCGTCAATGTCAAAATATAGTCACGTGATTAGAATAAGGCGTGGTTTGGGTTAGGTTTAGGATATAGGTTCGAGTTTGGATTAGAGTTAGAGTTTAAGGTTAGAGTTAGGGTTAAAGAAATTTTCCTACTCTTCACTTGAATGTCATTTAATGATGACGTGATGTGCCATATATATATTTAGGAATATCTTATCCTTATTCTAAAACAAATGCGCAGGGAAATTAACAACACAGAAGGTAAATCATATGATTTATATCATAATCCGAAGTTAAAGTTTTCGAAATAGGATAGGGTTAGGGTTAGGGTTAGGGTTAGGGGTTAGGGTTAGGGTTAGGGTTAAGGTTAGGGTTAGGGTTAGGGTTAGGGTAAGGGTTAGGGTTAGGGTTAGGGTTAGGGTTATAACATATTTACGAGTTCATTTCGTGGTTCATCTCGTCAACGTCACTTTTTCGTCACGTGGTGTTTAGTAGGTGTGGCCAAGTGATGATCATGTGAGGATAAGGTTTAATTTTTATTCTTTATTATGGAATTGCAGGTCTTTTGTTTTTGATAGACTTCGGTTGAAAGGTAATAACTTAAAATGAAAAGGGTAAAAAATTCAAAACGAATAGGGTAAAATAATTAAATGCCTTTTGGTAACTGTCCGACCGCTTTAAAAACAAATAATTGTTTTAATCTGAAAAGGATGTAAATTACACGAGTGATAGATAAGAATTGCCTAAATATTTGCTGAAAAAAACCAAAAAAACTTAAGTTTGCGAAAATCCGTCCGGATAAACCAGGGATTCTGTTATAGATATTGATAATTGCACTCTGAACAATAATCATAATAAATATAATCAATTAACGAACTTTGAAACAGGAGTCGTCAATTTTTTTTTTGAAATAAAAGAATGTTAATAGTATACACATGTAGAATAGATATAATACTTTTGTACACGTTTTATGTTTTTACTATTATTTTTAGGATAATAGAAAAGAGAGTACATTTTAATGACACAGTGGAGATCTTTTTATATGAAAAAAAAACGCTGAAACTTATACTATCACAGTAGAATACCAGGAAAGAAAAAAATACTATGACATTTTGAAATTAACTATAGCTCTGATTGTGTGCATTTGTGTTCTTGGGATAATTGTGTTTTTCTATAACCTTTTTACATAATTCGTGTGGAGTGTGTGATGACTATTCTATAAAGTAGTAAGTATCTGTTAGGGTTAGGGTTAGGGTTAGGGTTAGGGGTTTATGGTTAGGGTTAGGGTTAGGGTTAGGGTTAGGGTAAGGGTTAGGGTTAGGGGGTTTTTACTAGACTGCAACTGAGTTGGACTAAGGGAGATAATTTGTTTTTAGTATAAACCTAGCTGATATGAAATGAACCCAGAAAATAAAATTCAAGTGACTTTGTTGTATTTGCGCATGTGCATAAATTTTAGCGTAAAATGGCGATACGATTTTTGAGCTACATGACGTCATAGTACGTAACGAAAATATTAGAAATAATGTAAATGCATACATACAAAAAATTGAGAATGGAAATGGGGAATGTGCAAAAGAGACAACAACCCGACCATAGAAAAAACAACAGCAGAAGGTCACCAATAGGTCTTCGATGTAGCGAGAAATTCCCGCACCCGGAGGCGTCCTTCAACTGGCCCCTAAACAAATATATACTAGTTCAGTGATAATGAACGCCATAATAATTTCCAAATTGTACACAAGAAACTAAAATTAAAATAATACAAGACTAACAAAGGCCAGAGGCTCGGTTAGGGTTAGGGTTAGGTTTTAGGGTTAGGGTTAGGGGTTAGGGTTAGGGTTAGGGTTAGGGTTATAAGAGGTTAGGGTTAGGGTTAGGGTTAGGGTTAGGGTTAGGGTTAGGGTTATAAGACATTTGCGAGGCCATTTGCTGTGCCAACTCGTCAATGTCAAAATATAGTCACGTGATTAGAATAAGGCGTGGTTTGGGTTAGGTTTAGGATATAGGTTCGAGTTTGGATTAGAGTTAGAGTTTAAGGTTAGAGTTAGGGTTAAAGAAATTTTCCTACTCTTCACTTGAATGTCATTTAATGATGACGTGATGTGCCATATATATATTTAGGAATATCTTATCCTTATTCTAAAACAAATGCGCAGGGAAATTAACAACACAGAAGGTAAATCATATGATTTATATCATAATCCGAAGTTAAAGTTTTCGAAATAGGATAGGGTTAGGGTTAGGGTTAGGGTTAGGGGTTAGGGTTAGGGTTAGGGTTAAGGTTAGGGTTAGGGTTAGGGTTAGGGTAAGGGTTAGGGTTAGGGTTAGGGTTAGGGTTATAACATATTTACGAGTTCATTTCGTGGTTCATCTCGTCAACGTCACTTTTTCGTCACGTGTTGTTTAGTAGGTATGGCCAAGTGATGATCATGTGAGGATAAGGTTTAATTTTTATTCTTTATTATGGAATTGCAGGTCTTTTGTTTTTGATAGACTTCGGTTGAAAGGTAATAACTTAAAATGAAAAGGGTAAAAAATTCAAAACGAATAGGGTAAAATAATTAAATGCCTTTTGGTAACTGTCCGACCGCTTTAAAAACAAATAATTGTTTTAATCTGAAAAGGATGTAAATTACACGAGTGATAGATAAGAATTGCCTAAATATTTGCTGAAAAAAACCAAAAAAACTTAAGTTTGCGAAAATCCGTCCGGATAAACCAGGGATTCTGTTATAGATATTGATAATTGCACTCTGAACAATAATCATAATAAATATAATCAATTAACGAACTTTGAAACAGGAGTCGTCAATTTTTTTTTTGAAATAAAAGAATGTTAATAGTATACACATGTAGAATAGATATAATACTTTTGTACACGTTTTATGTTTTTACTATTATTTTTAGGATAATGGAAAAGAGAGTACATTTTAATGACACAGTGGAGATCTTTTTATATGAAAAAAAACGCTGAAACTTATACTATCACAGTAGAATACCAGGAAAGAAAAAAATACTATGACATTTTGAAATTAACTATAGCTCTGATTGTGTGCATTTGTGTTCTTGGGATAATTGTGTTTTTCTATAACCTTTTTACATAATTCGTGTGGAGTGTGTGATGACTATTCTATAAAGTAGTAAGTATCTGTTAGGGTTAGGGTTAGGGTTAGGGTTAGGGGTTTATGGTTAGGGTTAGGGTTAGGGTTAGGGTTAGGGTTAGGGTTAGGGTTAGGGTTAGGGGGTTTTTACTAGACTGCAACTGAGTTGCACAAAGGGAGATAATTTGTTTTTAGTATAAACCTAGCTGATATGAAATGAACCCAGAAAATAAAATTCAAGTGACTTTGTTGTATTTGCGCATGTGCATAAATTTTAGCGTAAAATGGCGATACGATTTTTGAGCTACATGACGTCATAGTACGTAACGAAAATATTAGAAATAATGTAAATGCATACATACAAAAAATTGAGAATGGAAATGGGGAATGTGCAAAAGAGACAACAACCCGACCATAGAAAAAAAACAACAGCAGAAGGTCACCAATAGGTCTTCGATGTAGCGAGAAATTCCCGCACCCGGAGGCGTCCTTCAACTGGCCCCTAAACAAATATATACTAGTTCAGTGATAATGAACGCCATAATAATTTCCAAATTGTACACAAGAAACTAAAATTAAAATAATACAAGACTAACAAAGGCCAGAGGCTCGGTTAGGGTTAGGGTTAGGGGTTAGGGTTAGGGTTAGGGTTAGGGTTATAAGAGGTTAGGGTTAGGGTTAGGGTTAGGGTTAGGGTTAGGGTTAGGGTTAGGGTTAGGGTTAGGGTTAGGGTTAGGGTTAGGGGTTAGGGTTAGGGTTAGGGTTAGGGTTTAGGGTTAGGGTTAGGGTTAGGGTTAGGGTTAGGGTTAGGGTTAGGGTTAGGGTTAGGGTTTAGGGTTAGGGTTAGGGTTAGGGTTAGGGTTAGGGTTAGGGTTAGGGTTAGGGTTTAGGGTTAGGGTTAGGGTTTAGGGTTAGGGTTAGGGTTAGGGTTAGGGTTAGGGTTAGGGTTAGGGTTAGGGTTAGGGTTAGGGTTAGGGTTAGGGTTAGGGTTAGGGTT